>NC_080027.1:5187570-5487570 GCF_030020395.1 Manis pentadactyla | reverse complement strand
TTGCTGCACAACTACATCTATGCCTGAGCACTGCTGAAATCAAACAAAAAGAATTCACGGTGGCTAGATAGGGCTATTTCCTACTGACTCTCTCTGGGGACTCATAGAGAATCCATTTGTTTGTTTCTCAGTTTCACTTGTATAGGTTACGTGTCCCCACCCCTTCAGCTTGTAGTTTGCTGTGTCCTTGGATCTCAAGTGAGTCTCCAGTAAGGGAGCACGAAGGTGGTCTTGAGTTTTAATCAGTTCTTCTAACCCTGTGTCTTTTGATAGGAGCACTCAAAGTCTGTTCTTCTATTCTGATATTTGAGAGCTGAGCTCTTACTGCACTTTGAAATTTTTTTTGTTCTCATTAATATACAATCACATGCAGAATATTATGTTTTCCAGTCTAACACATTCAGAAAGTCCCCCCTAAATCCCAGTTACAGTCGCTGTCCATCGGCATGTACTAAGATGCTGTAGAATCACTACATGTCTTCTATCTGTTGTACAGCCCTACCCATGACCCCCACCCTACACATTATACATGCTAATCCTAATGCCCCTATTCTTTCTCCCCACCCTTATTACTCCCTTCTAACAAACCCTACAAAGTCCCTTTCTCTTTGGTAACTTTTAGTCCACTCTTGGGTTCTGTGAGTCTGCTGCTGTCTTTTCCTTCCATTTTACTATGTTATCATACTCCACACATGAGTGAAATCATTTGGTACATGTATTTCTCCGCCTGGCCTATTTGACTGAGCATAATACCCTCTAGCTCCATCCACGTTATTGCAAATGATAGGATTTGTTTTCTTCTTATGGCTGCTTACTGCACTTTTTAAACGTTATTTCATTCTTCTTTTTTGTTTGTAGTTTCGCTATGTGCTTTCACCATTGCTCTCATGGCTACGAGCAGTAGCTTTGTGTTAATCGATATGTACCTATGTCTATCTATCTGTCTGTCTATCTATTTATCAATCAATCAATTAATCATCTTTTTGTCTGCACATCTGTACTTATGTACAGAACAGTTAACCATATGTCCTATATCACTTTCCTACACTATGCTTCCAAAAATCCTGCAAATTATCTAGGCTGTACAGAGAGCACTGGGTTCACCGAGACACTTGCCGGTCGAGTCGGCCTCGTGTACATACAAAACCAGGAAATGGTTTTGCTGGGACTTGAACCCGTGTCTCTATCCTCTGTCCTCTTTCATATCCTTCTAACTTGCTCTCTGTATTTAGCCACATTCGTTGACTAAGTGCTCCCTGAAGACCGCAAGTATCATTCCTCTGGGCCTGTTGTCGACAGAAAAGTAAACATGTTGCTTTGTTCACCGCCATGTTTGAAGGACATCAGCGTGATCACCGCCGATAGGACGGAGGGTCAAATAAAAAGGTACACCAATTTCTAGAAAGGAGCAGTTGGGAGCTAAGAGTGCATTGTGGAGTGACGTGTTTATTTGAGTGTCCAAACTTCCGTCTTTAGGTGGTTATTAGATCTTCACATTCGTGAACATCATAAAACCCACTGATTTCAAAGGCCCAGATGCTTTTTATTAGAGCAACTCAGTTGTTGAAGTGAGAGAAAATGAGAAGTGTATTGCTGCACCACTAAATTAATGGCTGGGAACTGCTGAAACCAAAGAAAAAGAATTCACAGTGGCCAGGTAGGGCTCCTTTCTGCTGACTGTCTCTGGGGACTCAAACAGAATCCATTTGTTTGATTGTTTTTCAGTTTCACTCGTGTAGGGTACATGTCCACACATCTTCGGCTTGCAGTTTTTCTGTGTCCTTGGATCTCAAGTGAGTCTACTGTAAGTGAGCACGTAGGTGTCTTGAGTTTCATCCATTCTTTTAACCCTGTGTCTTTTGTTTGCAGCACTCAGTGCCTGACCTTTTATTCTGATGATACAGAGCTGTGCACTTATTGCACTTAAAGAATTTTTTTTATGATTAACCTTCAATCACGTGAAGGACATTATGTTTACTATGATCCCCCCTTCACCAAATCCCTCCGAAAAACCTCTTCAATCGCTCTCTATCAGCGTAGTTGGATGCTGTAGACCCCTTCACCATGTCCCCCCCACAGACCGCGTTACAGTCGCTGTCCATCAGTGAGTTGTAAGATGCTATAAGATCTCTACTAGTCTTCTCTGTGTTGTACAGTACTCCCCATGCACACCCGACCCCACGCATTATACATGCTAATCCTAATGCCCCCATTCTTTCTTCCCACACTTATACCTCCCTTCAGACACACCCTGCCCAGTCCTTTTCCTTTTCGTAACTTTAGTCAACTCTCGGGTTCTGTGAGTCTGCTGCTGTTTTTCTCCTTCAGTTTTTCTTTGTTGTTATACTCCACACATAAGTGAAATCACTTGGTACTTGTCTTTCTCCGCCAGGACTATTACTTTGAACATACTGCCGTCTACCTCCATCCACATCACTGCAAATGATAGTATTTGTTTTCTTCTTAAGGCTGCTTACTGCACTTTTTATACTGGATATCATTCTTCCTATGTGTTTGTAGTTTAGCTCTGTTATTCACCATTCAACATCTGGTTATGAACAATAGCTTTGTGTCAATCGATATGTATCTGTATCTATCTATCTAATGGTCTGTCTGTCTATCTATGTATCTATGTATGTATGTATGTATCTATGTATCTATGAATCTATCCATTTATCAATTTATTTATCTATCTATCTATCTATCTATCTATCTATCTATCTATCTATCTATCTATCTATCTTCCAATCACCTATCTATGATGTCTATCATCTATCAATCTATGTACCTATCTATCTATCTTCCATCTGTCGTCTTTCTACCTATCTATCTATGAATCAATCATCTTTTTGTCAGCCCATCTATCCTTATGTACAGAACAGTTAACAACATAGCCTATGTCCCTTCCCTACATTATGCTTAAATAAACGTTGCAAGGTAACTAAGCCATAAGGAGAGCACTGTGTTCACCAATACACTTTCAGGTAGACTCAGCCGCGTGTGCTTACAAAACCAGTAAATGGAGGTGAAAGGACTTGAACCGTATCTCTGTCCTCTGTCCTCTGTCCTCTTATAATTCCTGCTCGCTTATTGACTTTATTCAGCCACATTCATTGAGTAAGTGATCCCTGAAGACCACAAGTATCCTTCCTCTGGGCTTGTTGTCTACAGAAAAGTGTACTTGGTTCTTTGCACACCACCATGTTTGTGGGACATCGGCGTGATCACTGCTGATAGGTGGAGGGACAAATATAAAGGAACACATGTTTCTGGACAGGAGCAGCTGGGAACAAAGAGTGTGTTGTGGAGTGAAGTGTTTATTTGAGGGTCCAAACTTCCCTCTTTAGGTGGTTATTACATCTTTACATTCGTGAACATCATAAAAAGCAATGATTTTAAAAGCCCAGACGCATATTATTACAGCAATTCATTTGTTGAGGTGAGAGGAAATTAGAAGGAAGTTGCTGCACAACTACATCTATGCCTGAGCACTGCTGAAATCAAACAAAAAGAATTCACGGTGGCTAGATAGGGCTATTTCCTACTGACTCTCTCTGGGGACTCATAGAGAATCCATTTGTTTGTTTCTCAGTTTCACTTGTATAGGTTACGTGTCCCCACCCCTTCAGCTTGTAGTTTGCTGTGTCCTTGGATCTCAAGTGAGTCTCCAGTAAGGGAGCACGAAGGTGGTCTTGAGTTTTAATCAGTTCTTCTAACCCTGTGTCTTTTGATAGGAGCACTCAAAGTCTGTTCTTCTATTCTGATATTTGAGAGCTGAGCTCTTACTGCACTTTGAAATTTTTTTTGTTCTCATTAATATACAATCACATGCAGAATATTATGTTTTCCAGTCTAACACATTCAGAAAGTCCCCCCTAAATCCCAGTTACAGTCGCTGTCCATCAGCATGTACTAAGATGCTGTAGAATCACTACATGTCTTCTCTGTGTTGTACAGCCCTACCCATGACCCCCACCCTACACATTATACATGCTAATCCTAATGCCCCCATTCTTTCTCCCCGCCCTTATTACTCCCTTCAAACAAACCCTACAAAGTCCCTTTCTCTTTGGTAACTGTTAGTCCACTCTCGGGTTCTGTGAGTCTGCTGCTGTCTTTTCCTTCCATTTTTCTTTGTTTTCATACTCCACACATGAGTGAAATCATTTGGTACATGTATTTCTCCGCCTGGCCTATTTGACTGAGCATAATACCCTCTAGTTCCATCCACGTTATTGCAAATGATAGGATTTGTTTTCTTCTTATGGCTGCTTACTGCACTTTTTAAATGGGATTTCATTCTTCTTTTTGTTTGTAGTTTCGCTATGTGCTTTCACCATTGCTCTCATGGTTATGAGCAGTAGCTTTGTGTTAATCGATATGTACCTATGTCTATCTATCTGTCTGTCTATCTATTTATCAATCAATCAATTAATCATCTTTTTGTCTGCACATCTGTCCTTGTGTACAGAACAGATAACCATATGTCCTATATCACTTTCCTACACTATGCTTCCAAAAATCGTGCAAATTATCTAGGCTGTAGAGAGAGCACTGGGTTCACCGAGACACTTGCAGGTCGAGTCGGCCTCGTGTACATACAAAACCAGGAAATGGTTTTGCTGGGACTTGAACCCGTGTCTCTATCCTCTGTCCTCTTTCATCTCCTTCTAACTTGCTGTCTGTATTTAGCCACATTCGTTGACTAAGTGCTCCCTGAAGACCGCAAGTATCATTCCTCTGGGCCTGTTGTCGACAGAAAAGTAAACTTG
The DNA here is from genome assembly GCF_030020395.1 of Manis pentadactyla. Taxonomy (NCBI): domain Eukaryota; kingdom Metazoa; phylum Chordata; class Mammalia; order Pholidota; family Manidae; genus Manis; species Manis pentadactyla. Next base: position 5,482,798 of record NC_080027.1, on the reverse strand, counting down.
TTGCTTTGCTCACCGCCATGTTTGAGGGACATCAGAGTCATCACCGCCGATAGGACGGAGGGTCAAATAAAAAGGAACACCAATTTCTATACAGGAGCAGTTGGGAGCTAAGAGTGCATTGTGGAGTGACGTGTTTATTTGAGTGTCCAAACTTCCGTCTTTAGGTGGTTATTAGATCTTCACATTCGTGAACATCATAAAACCCACTGATTTCAAAGTCCCAGATGCTTATTATTACAGCAACTCAGTTGTTGAAGTGAGAGAAAATGAGAAGTATATTGCTGCACCACTAAATCAATGGCTGGGAACTGCTGAAACCAAACAAAAAGAATTCACAGTGGCCAGGTAGGGCTACTTTCTGCTGACTGTCTCTGGGGACTCAAACAGAATCCATTTGTTTGATTGTTTTTCAGTTTCACTCGTTTAGGGTACATGTCCACACATCTTCGGCTTGCAGTTTGTCTGTGTCCTTGGATCTCAAGTGAGTCTCCTGTAAGTAAGCACGTAGGTGTCTTGAGTTTTCATCCCTTCTTTTAACCCTGTGTCTTTTGCTTGGAGCACTAAGTGCATGAACTTTTATTCTGATGATACAGAGTGTGCACTTATTGCACTTAAAGAATTTTTTTATGATTAACCTTCAATCACGTGAAGAGCATTATGTTTACTATGATCCCCCCTTCACCAAATCCCTCCGAAAAATCTCTTCAGTCACTGTCTGTCAGCGTAGTTGGATGCTGTAGACCCCATCACCATGTCCCCCCCACAGACCGCGTTACAGTCGCTGTCCATCAGTGAGTAGTAAGATGCTATATGATCTCTACTAGTCTTCTCTGTGGTGTACAGTACTCCCCATGCACACCCCACCCCACGCATTATACATGCTAATCCTAATGCCCCCATTCTTTCTTCCCACACTTATACCTCCATTCAGACACACCCTGCCCAGTCCTTTTCCTTTTCGTAACTTTAGTCAACTCTTGAGTTCTGTGAGTCTGCTGCTGTTTTTCTCCTTCAGTTTTTCTTTGTTGTTATACTCCACACATGAGTGAAATCACTTGGTACTTGTCTTTCTCCGCCTGGCCTATTACTTTGAACATACTGCCGTCTACCTCCATCCACATCACTGCAAATGATAGTATTTGTTTTCTTCTTAAGGCTGCTTACTGCACTTTTTAAACTGGATATCATTCTTCCTTTCTGTTTGTAGTTTAGCTATGTTATTCACCATTCAACATCTGGTTATGAACAATAGCTTTGGGTCAATCGATATGTATCTGTATCTATCTATCTAGCGGTCTGTCTGTCTATCTATGTATCTATGTATGTATGTATGTATCTATGTATCTAAAATCTATGTATCTTTTTATCTATCTATCTATCTATCTATCTATCTATCTATCTATCTATCTATCTATCTATCTTCCTATCATCTCTCTATGATGTCTGTCATCTATCAATCTATGTACCTATCTATCTATCATTCATCTGTCGTCTGTCTACCTATCAATCTATGAATCAATCATGTTTTTGTCAGCCCATCTATCCTTATGTACAGAACAGTTAACAACATAGCCTATGTCTCTTCCCTACATTATGCTTCCAGAAACGTTGCAAGGTAACTAAGCCATAAGGAGAGCACTGTGTTCACCAATACACTTTCAGGTAGACTCAGCCGCGTGTGCTTACAAAACCAGTAAATGGAGGTGAAAGGACTTGAACCGTATCTCTGTCCTCTGTCCTCTGTCCTCTTATAATTCCTGCTCGCTTATTGACTTTATTTAGCCACATTCAGTGAGTAAGTGATCCCTGAAGACCACAAGTATCCTTCCTCTGGGCTTGTTGTCTACAGAAAAGTGTACTTGGTTCTTTGCACACCACCATGTTTGTGGGACATCGGCGTGATCACTGCTGATATTTGGAGGGACAAATATAAAGGAACACATGTTTCTGGACAGGAGCAGCTGGGAACAAAGAGTGTGTTGTGGAGTGAAGTGTTTATTTGAGGGTCCAAACTTCCCTCTTTAGGTGGTTATTACATCTTTACATTCGTGAACATCATAAAAAGCAATGATTTTAAAAGCCCAGACGCATGTTATTAGAGCAATTCATTTGTTGAGGTGAGAGGAAATTAGAAGGAAGTTGCTGCACAACTACATCTAGGCCTGAGCACTGCTGAAATCAAACAAAAAGAATTCACGGTGGCTAGATAGGGCTATTTCCTACTGACTCTCTCTGGGGACTCATAGAGAATCCATTTGTTTGTTTCTCAGTTTCACTTGTATAGGTTACGTGTCCCCACCCCTTCACCTTGTAGTTTGTCTGTGTCCTTGGATCTCAAGTGAGTGTCTAGTAAGGGAGCACGAAGGTGGTCTTGAGTTTTAATCAGTTCTTCTAACCCTGTGTCTTTTGATAGGAGCACTCAAAGTCTGTTCTTCTATTCTGATATTTAAGAGCTGAGCTCTTACTGCACTTTGAAATTTTTTTTGTTCTCACTAATATACAATCACATGCAGAATATTATGTTTTCCTGTCTAACACATTCAGAAAGTCCCCCCTAAATCCCAGTTACAGTCGCTGCCCATCAGCATGTACTAAGATGCTGTAGAATCACTACATGTCTTCTCTGTGTTGTACAGCCCTACCCATGACCTCCACCCTACACATTATACATGCTAATCCTAATGCCCCTATTCTTTCTCCCCACCCTTATTACTCCCTTCAAACAAACCCTACAAAGTCGCTTTCTCTTTGGTAACTGTTAGTCCACTCTCGGGTTCTGTGAGTCGGCTACTGTCTTTTCCTTCCATTTTACTTTGTTATCATACTCCACACATGAGTGAAATCATTTGGTACATGTATTTCTCCGCCTGGCCTATTTGACTGAGCATAATACCCTCTAGCTCCATCCACGTTATTGCAAATGATAGGATTTGTTTTCTTCTTATGGCTGCTTACTGCACTTTTTAAACGTTATTTCATTCTTCTTTTTTGTTTGTAGTTTCGCTATGTGCTTTCACCATTGCTCTCATGGCTACAAGCAGTAGCTTTGTGTTAATCGATATGTACCTATATCTATCTATCTGTCTGTCTATCTATTTATCAATCAATCAATTAATCATCTTTTTGTCTGCACATCTGTACTTATGTACAGAACAGTTAACCATATGTCCTATATCACTTTCCTACACTATGCTTCCAAAAATCCTGCAAATTATCTAGGCTGTAGAGAGAGCACTGGGTTCCCCGAGACACTTGCCGGTCGAGTCGGCCTCGTGTACATACAAAACCAGGAAATGGTTTTGCTGGGACTTGAACCCGTGTCTCTATCCTCTGTCCTCTTTCATCTCCTTCTAACTTGCTGTCTGTATTTAGAGACATACTTTGACCAAGTGCTCCCTGAAGACCGCAAGTATCATTCCTCTGGGCCTGTTGTCGACAGAAAAGTGAACATGTTGCTTTCTTCAACACCATATTTGAAGGACATCAGAGTCATCACCGCCGATAGGACGGAGGGTCAAATAAAAAGGTACACCAATTTCTAGAAAGGAGCAGTTGGGAGCTAAGAGTGCATTGTGGAGTGACGTGTTTATTTGAGTGTCCAAACTTCCGACTTTAGGTGGTTATTAGATCTTCACATTCGTGAACGTCATAAAACCCACTGATTTCAAAGGCCCAGATGCTTATTATTAGAGCAACTCAGTTGTTGAAGTGAGAGAAAATGAGAAGTATATTGCTGCACCACTGAATCAATTACTGGGAACTGCTGGAACCAAACAAAAAGAATTCACAGTGGCCAGGTAGGGCTACTTTCTGCTGACTGTCTCTGGGGACTCAAACAGAATCCATTTGTTTGATTGTTTTTCAGTTTCACTCGTGTACTGTACATGTCCACACATCTTCGGCTGGCAGTTTGTCTGTGTCCTTGGATCTCAAGTGAGTCTACTGTAAGTGAGCACGCAGGTGTCTTGAGTTTCATCCCTTCTTTTAACCCTGTGTCTTTTGTTTGCAGCACTCAGTGCCTGACCTTTTATTCTGATGATACAGAGTGTGCACTTATTGCACTTAAAGAATTTTTTTTATGATTAATCTTCAATCACGTGAAGGACATTATGTTTACTATGATCCCCCCTTCACCAAATCCGCCCGAGAAACCTCTTCAGTCGCTGCCTATCAGCGTAGTTGGATGCTGTAGACCCCTTCACCATGTCCCCCCCACAGACCGCGTTACAGTCGCTGTCTATCAGTGAGTAGTAAGATGCTATATGATCTCTACTAGTCTTCTCAGTGTTGTACAGTACTCCCCATGCAGACACTAACCCACGCGGTATGCATGCTAATCCTAATGCCCCCTTTCTTTCTTCCCACACTTATACCTCCCTTCAGACACACCCTGCCCAGTCCTTTTCCTTTTCGTAACTTTAGTCAACTCTCGGGTTCTGTGAGTCTGCTGCTGTTTTTCTCCTTCAGTTTTTCTTTGTTGTTATACTCCACACATGAGTGAAATCACTTGGTACTTGTCTTTCTCCGCCTGGCCTATTACTTTGAACATACTGCCGTCTACCTCCATCCACATCACTGCAAATGATAGTATTTGTTTTCTTCTTAAGGCTGCTTACTGCACTTTTTAAACTGGATATCATTCTTCCTTTCTGTTTGTAGTTTAGCTATGTTATTCACCATTCAACATCTGGTTATCAACAATAGCTTTGGATCAATCGATATGTATCTGTATCTATCTATCTAGCGGTCTGTCTGTCTATCTATGTATTTATGTATGTATGTATGTATCTATGAATCTATGAATCTATGTATCTATTTATCTATCTATCTATCTATCTATCTATCTATCTATCTATCTATCTATCTATCTATCTTCCTATCATCTCTCTATGATGTCTATCATCTATCAATCTATGTACCTATCTATCTATCATTCATCTGTCGTCTGTCTACCTATCTATCTATGAATCAATCATCTTTTTGTCAGCCCATCTATCCTTATGTACAGAACAGTTAACAACATAGCCTATGTCTCTTCCCTACATTATGCTTCCAGAAACGTTGCAAGGTAACTAAGCCATAAGGAGAGCACTGTGTTCACCAATACACTTTCAGGTAGACTCAGCCGCGTGTGCTTACAAAACCAGTAAATGGAGGTGAAAGGACTTGAACCGTATCACTGTCCTCTGTCCTCTGTCCTCTTATAATTCCTGCTCGCTTATTGACTTTATTTAGCCACATTCAGTGAGTAAGTGATCCCTGAAGACCACAAGTATCCTTCCTCTGGGCTTGTTGTCTACAGAAAAGTGTACTTGGTTCTTTGCACACCACCATGTTTGTGGGACATCGGCGTGATCACTGCTGATAGGTGGAGGGACAAATATAAAGGAACACATGTTTCTGGACAGGAGCAGCTGGGAACAAAGAGTGTGTTGTGGAGTGAAGTGTTTATTTGAGGGTCCAAACTTCCCTCTTTAGGTGGTTATTACATCTTTACATTCGTGAACATCATAAAAAGCAATGATTTTAAAAGCCCAGACGCATGTTATTAGAGCAATTCATTTGTTGAGGTGAGAGGAAATTAGAAGGAAGTTGCTGCACAACTACATCTAGGCCTGAGCACTGCTGAAATCAAACAAAAAGAATTCACGGTGGCTAGATAGGGCTATTTCCTACTGACTCTCCCTGGGTAGTCATAGAGAATCCATTTGTTTGTTTCTCAGTTTCACTTGTATAGGTTACATGTCCCCACCCTTTTAGCTTGTAGTTTGTCTGTGTCGTTGGATCTCAAGTGAGTCTCCAGTAAGGGAGCACGAAGGTGGTCTTGAGTTTTAATCAGTTCTTCTAACCCTGTGTCTTTTGATAGGAGCACTCAAAGCCTGTACTTCTATTCTGATATTTGAGAGCTGAGCTCTTACTGCTCTTTGAAATTGTTTTTTGTTCTCATTAATATACAATCACATGCAGAACATTATGTTTTCCAGTCTAACACCTTCAGAAAGTCCCCCCCAAATCCCAGTTACAGTCGCTGTCCATCAGCATGTACTAAGATGCTGTAGAATCACTACATGTCTTCTATCTGTTGTACAGCCCTACCCATGACCCCCACCCTACACATTATACATGCTAATCCTAATGCCCCTATTCTTTCACTCCACCCTTATTACTCCCTTCAAACAAACCCTACAAAGTCCCTTTCTCTTTGGTAACAGTTAGTCCACTCTCGGGTTCTGTGAGTCTGCTGCTGTCTTTTCCTTCCATTTTACTTTGTTATCATACTCCACACATGAGTGAAATCATTTGGTACATGTATTTCTCCGCCTGGCCTATTTGACTGAGCATAATACCCTCTAGCTCCATCCACGTTATTGCAAATGATAGGATTTGTTTTCTTCTTATGGCTGCTTACTGCACTTTTTAAACGTTATTTCATTCTTCTTTTTTGTTTGTAGTTTCGCTATGTGCTTTCACCATTGCTCTCATGGCTACGAGCAGTAGCTTTGTGTTAATCGATATGAACCTATATCTATCTATCTGTCTGTCTATCTATTTATCAATCAATCAATTAATCATCTTTTTGTCTGCACATCTGTACTTATGTACAGAACAGTTAACCATATGTCCTATATCACTTTCCTACACTATGCTTCCAAAAATCCTGCAAATTATCTAGGCTGTAGAGAGAGCACTGGGTTCACCGAGACACTTGCAGGTCGAGTCGGCCTCGTGTACATACAAAACCAGGAAATGGTTTTGCTGGGACTTGAACCCGTGTCTCTATCCTCTGTCCTCTTTCATCTCCTTCTAACTTGCTGTCTGTATTTAGCCACATTCTTTGACCAAGTGCTCCCTGAAGACGGCAAGCATCATTCCTCTGGGCCTGTTGTCGACAGAAAAGTAAACATGTTGCTTTGTTCACCGCCATGTTTGAAGGACATCAGCGTGATCACCGCCGATAGGACGGAGGGTCAAATAAAAAGGAACACCAATTTCCAGACAGGTGCAGTTGGGAGCTAAGAGTGTATTGTGGAGTGATGTGTTTATATGAGTGTCCAAACTTCCCTCTTTAGGTGGTTTTTAGATCTTCACATTCGTGAACATCATAAAACCCACTGATTTCAAAGGCCCAGATGCTTTTTATTTCAGCAACTCAGTTGTTGAATTGAGAGAAAATGAGAAGTATATTGCTGCACCACTAAATCAATTTCTGGGAACTGCTGAAACCAAACAAAAAGAATTCACAGTGGCCAGGTAGGGCTACTTTCTGCTGACTGTCTCTGGGGACTCAAACAGAATCCATTTGTTTGATTGTTTTTCAGTTTCACTCGTGTAGGGTACATGTCCACACATCTTCGGCTGGCAGTTTGTCTGTGTCCTTGGATCTCAAGTGAGTCTACTGTAAGTGAGCACGCAGGTGTCTTGAGTTTCATCCCTTCTTTTAACCCTGTGTCTTTTGTTTGCAGCACTCAGTGCCTGACCTTTTATTCTGATGATACAGAGTGTGCACTTATTGCACTTAAAGAATTTTTTTTATGATTAATCTTCAATCACGTGAAGGACATTATGTTTACTATGATCCCCCCTTCACCAAATCCCCCCGAGAAACCTCTTCAGTCGCTGCCTATCAGCGTAGTTGGATGCTGTAGACCCCTTCACCATGTCACCCCCACAGACCGCGTTACAGTCGCTGTCCATCAGTGAGTAGTAAGATGCTATATGATCTCTACTAGTCTTCTCAGTGTTGTACAGTACTCCCCATGCAGACACTACCCCATGCGGTATGCATGCTAATCCTAATGCCCCCATTCTTTCTTCCCACACTTATACCTCCCTTCAGACACACCCTGCCCAGTCCTTCTCCTTTTCGTAACTTTAGTCAACTCTCGGGTTCTGTGAGTCTGCTGCTGTTTTTCTCCTTCAGTTTTTCTTTGTTGTTATACTCCACACATAAGTGAAATCACTTGGTACTTGTCTTTCTGCCTGGCATATTACTTTGAACATACTGCCGTCTACCTCCATCCACATCACTGGAAATGATAGTATTTGTTTTCTTCTTAAGGCTGCTTACTGCACTTTTTAAACTGGATATCATTCTTCCTTTCTGTTTGTAGTTTAGCTATGTTATTCACCATTCAACATCTGGTTATGAACAATAACTTTGTGTCAATCGATATGTATCTGTATCTAATTATCTAATGGTCTGTCTGTCTATCTATGTATCTACGTATGTATGTATGTATCTATGTATGTATGTATGTATCTATGTATCTACCTACCTATCTATCTGTCTATCTATCTATCTATCTATCTATCTATCTATCTATCTATCTATCTATCTATCTGTCTATCTATCTATGTATCAATACATATATATTCCTATCATCTATCTATGATGTGTATCATCTATCAATCTATGTCCCTATCTATCTTTCATCTGTCGTCTGTCTACCTATCTATGAATCAATCATGTTTTTGTCAGCCCATCGATCCTTATGTACAGAACAGTTAACAACATAGCCTATGTCTCTTCCCTACATTATGCTTCCAGAAACGTTGCAAGGTAACTAAGCCATAAGGAGAGCACTGTGTTCACCAATACACTTTCAGGTAGACTCAGCCGCGTGTGCTTACAAAACCAGTAAATGGAGGTGAAAGGACTTGAACCGTATCACTGTCCTCTGTCCTCTGTCCTCTTATAATTCCTGCTCGCTTATTGACTTTATTTAGCCACATTCAGTGAGTAAGTGATCCCTGAAGACCACAAGTATCCTTCCTCTGGGCTTGTTGTCTACAGAAAAGTGTACTTGGTTCTTTGCACACCACCATGTTTGTGGGACATCGGCGTGATCACTGCTGATAGGTGGAGGGACAAATATAAAGGAACACATGTTTCTGGACAGGAGCAGCTGGGAACAAAGAGTGTGTTGTGGAGTGAAGTGTTTATTTGAGGGTCCAAACTTCCCTCTTTAGGTGGTTATTACATCTTTACATTCGTGAACATCATAAAAAGCAATGATTTTAAAAGCCCAGACGCATGTTATTAGAGCAATTCATTTGTTGAGGTGAGAGGAAATTAGAAGGAAGTTGCTGCACAACTACATCTAGGCCTGAGCACTGCTGAAATCAAACAAAAAGAATTCACGGTGGCTAGATAGGGCTATTTCCTACTGACTCTCCCTGGGTAGTCATAGAGAATCCATTTGTTTGTTTCTCAGTTTCACTTGTATAGGTTACATGTCCCCACCCTTTTAGCTTGTAGTTTGTCTGTGTCGTTGGATCTCAAGTGAGTCTCCAGTAAGGGAGCACGAAGGTGGTCTTGAGTTTTAATCAGTTCTTCTAACCCTGTGTCTTTTGATAGGAGCACTCAAAGCCTGTACTTCTATTCTGATATTTGAGAGCTGAGCTCTTACTGCTCTTTGAAATTGTTTTTTGTTCTCATTAATATACAATCACATGCAGAACATTATGTTTTCCAGTCTAACACCTTCAGAAAGTCCCCCCCAAATCCCAGTTACAGTCGCTGTCCATCAGCATGTACTAAGATGCTGTAGAATCACTACATGTCTTCTATCTGTTGTACAGCCCTACCCATGACCCCCACCCTACACATTATACATGCTAATCCTAATGCCCCTATTCTTTCACTCCACCCTTATTACTCCCTTCAAACAAACCCTACAAAGTCCCTTTCTCTTTGGTAACAGTTAGTCCACTCTCGGGTTCTGTGAGTCTGCTGCTGTCTTTTCCTTCCATTTTACTTTGTTATCATACTCCACACATGAGTGAAATCATTTGGTACATGTATTTCTCCGCCTGGCCTATTTGACTGAGCATAATACCCTCTAGCTCCATCCACGTTATTGCAAATGATAGGATTTGTTTTCTTCTTATGGCTGCTTACTGCACTTTTTAAACGTTATTTCATTCTTCTTTTTTGTTTGTAGTTTCGCTATGTGCTTTCACCATTGCTCTCATGGCTACGAGCAGTAGCTTTGTGTTAATCGATATGAACCTATATCTATCTATCTGTCTGTCTATCTATTTATCAATCAATCAATTAATCATCTTTTTGTCTGCACATCTGTACTTATGTACAGAACAGTTAACCATATGTCCTATATCACTTTCCTACACTATGCTTCCAAAAATCCTGCAAATTATCTAGGCTGTAGAGAGAGCACTGGGTTCACCGAGACACTTGCAGGTCGAGTCGGCCTCGTGTACATACAAAACCAGGAAATGGTTTTGCTGGGACTTGAACCCGTGTCTCTATCCTCTGTCCTCTTTCATCTCCTTCTAACTTGCTGTCTGTATTTAGCCACATTCTTTGACCAAGTGCTCCCTGAAGACGGCAAGCATCATTCCTCTGGGCCTGTTGTCGACAGAAAAGTAAACATGTTGCTTTGTTCACCGCCATGTTTGAAGGACATCAGCGTGATCACCGCCGATAGGACGGAGGGTCAAATAAAAAGGAACACCAATTTCCAGACAGGTGCAGTTGGGAGCTAAGAGTGTATTGTGGAGTGATGTGTTTATATGAGTGTCCAAACTTCCCTCTTTAGGTGGTTTTTAGATCTTCACATTCGTGAACATCATAAAACCCACTGATTTCAAAGGCCCAGATGCTTTTTATTTCAGCAACTCAGTTGTTGAATTGAGAGAAAATGAGAAGTATATTGCTGCACCACTAAATCAATTTCTGGGAACTGCTGAAACCAAACAAAAAGAATTCACAGTGGCCAGGTAGGGCTACTTTCTGCTGACTGTCTCTGGGGACTCAAACAGAATCCATTTGTTTGATTGTTTTTCAGTTTCACTCGTGTAGGGTACATGTCCACACATCTTCGGCTGGCAGTTTGTCTGTGTCCTTGGATCTCAAGTGAGTCTACTGTAAGTGAGCACGCAGGTGTCTTGAGTTTCATCCCTTCTTTTAACCCTGTGTCTTTTGTTTGCAGCACTCAGTGCCTGACCTTTTATTCTGATGATACAGAGTGTGCACTTATTGCACTTAAAGAATTTTTTTTATGATTAATCTTCAATCACGTGAAGGACATTATGTTTACTATGATCCCCCCTTCACCAAATCCCCCCGAGAAACCTCTTCAGTCGCTGCCTATCAGCGTAGTTGGATGCTGTAGACCCCTTCACCATGTCACCCCCACAGACCGCGTTACAGTCGCTGTCCATCAGTGAGTAGTAAGATGCTATATGATCTCTACTAGTCTTCTCAGTGTTGTACAGTACTCCCCATGCAGACACTACCCCATGCGGTATGCATGCTAATCCTAATGCCCCCATTCTTTCTTCCCACACTTATACCTCCCTTCAGACACACCCTGCCCAGTCCTTCTCCTTTTCGTAACTTTAGTCAACTCTCGGGTTCTGTGAGTCTGCTGCTGTTTTTCTCCTTCAGTTTTTCTTTGTTGTTATACTCCACACATAAGTGAAATCACTTGGTACTTGTCTTTCTGCCTGGCATATTACTTTGAACATACTGCCGTCTACCTCCATCCACATCACTGGAAATGATAGTATTTGTTTTCTTCTTAAGGCTGCTTACTGCACTTTTTAAACTGGATATCATTCTTCCTTTCTGTTTGTAGTTTAGCTATGTTATTCACCATTCAACATCTGGTTATGAACAATAACTTTGTGTCAATCGATATGTATCTGTATCTAATTATCTAATGGTCTGTCTGTCTATCTATGTATCTACGTATGTATGTATGTATCTATGTATGTATGTATGTATCTATGTATCTACCTACCTATCTATCTGTCTATCTATCTATCTATCTATCTATCTATCTATCTATCTATCTATCTATCTATCTATCTATCTGTCTATCTATCTATGTATCAATACATATATATTCCTATCATCTATCTATGATGTGTATCATCTATCAATCTATGTCCCTATCTATCTTTCATCTGTCGTCTGTCTACCTATCTATGAATCAATCATGTTTTTGTCAGCCCATCGATCCTTATGTACAGAACAGTTAACAACATAGCCTATGTCTCTTCCCTACATTATGCTTCCAGAAACGTTGCAAGGTAACTAAGCCATAAGGAGAGCACTGTGTTCACCAATACACTTTCAGGTAGACTCAGCCGCGTGTGCTTACAAAACCAGTAAATGGAGGTGAAAGGACTTGAACCGTATCACTGTCCTCTGTCCTCTGTCCTCTTATAATTCCTGCTCGCTTATTGACTTTATTTAGCCACATTCAGTGAGTAAGTGATCCCTGAAGACCACAAGTATCCTTCCTCTGGGCTTGTTGTCTACAGAAAAGTGTACTTGGTTCTTTGCACACCACCATGTTTGTGGGACATCGGCGTGATCACTGCTGATAGGTGGAGGGACAAATATAAAGGAACACATGTTTCTGGACAGGAGCAGCTGGGAACAAAGAGTGTGTTGTGGAGTGAAGTGTTTATTTGAGGGTCCAAACTTCCCTCTTTAGGTGGTTATTACATCTTTACATTCGTGAACATCATAAAAAGCAATGATTTTAAAAGCCCAGACGCATGTTATTAGAGCAATTCATTTGTTGAGGTGAGAGGAAATTAGAAGGAAGTTGCTGCACAACTACATCTAGGCCTGAGCACTGCTGAAATCAAACAAAAAGAATTCACGGTGGCTAGATAGGGCTATTTCCTACTGACTCTCTCTGGGGACTCATAGAGAATCCATTTGTTTGTTTCTCAGTTTCACTTGTATAGGTTACGTGTCCCCACCCCTTCACCTTGTAGTTTGTCTGCGTCCTTGGATCTCAAGTGAGTCTCCAGTAAGGGAGCACGAAGGTGGTCTTGAGTTTTAATCAGTTCTTCTAACCCTGTGTCTTTTGATAGGAGCACTCAAAGTCTGTTCTTCTATTCTGATATTTGAGAGCTGAGCTCTTACTGCACTTTGAAATTTTTTTTGTTCTCACTAATATACAATCACATGCAGAATATTATGTTTTCCAGTCTAACACATTCAGAAAGTCCCCCCTAAGTCCCAGTTACAGTCGCTGCCCATCAGCATGTACTAAGATGCTGTAGAATCACTACATGTCTTCTCTGTGTTGTACAGCCCTACCCATGACCCCCACACTACACATTATACATGCTAATCCTAATGCCCCTATTCTTTCTCCCCACCCTTATTACTCCCTTCAAACAAACCCTACAAAGTCGATTTCGCTTTGGTAACTGTTAGCCCACTCTCGGGTTCTGTGAGTCGGCTACTGTCTTTTCCTTCCATTTTACTTTGTTATCATACTCCACACATGAGTGAAATCATTTGGTACATGTATTTCTCCGCCTGGCCTATATGACTGAGCATAATACCCTCTAGCTCCATCCACGTTATTGCAAATGATAGGATTTGTTTTCTTCTTATGGCTGCTTACTGCACTTTTTAAAGGTTATTTCATTCTTCTTTTTTGTTTGTAGTTTCGCTATGTGCTTTCACCATTGCTCTCATGGCTACGAGCAGTAGCTTTGTGTTAATCGATATGTACCTATATCTATCTATCTGTCTGTCTATCTATTTATCAATCAATCAATTAATCATCTTTTTGTCTGCACATCTGTACTTATGTACAGAACAGTTAACCATATGTCCTATATCACTTTCCTACACTATGCTTCCAAAAATCCTGCAAATTATCTAGGCTGTAGAGAGAGCACTGGGTTCCCCGAGACACTTGCCGGTCGAGTCGGCCTCGTGTACATACAAAACCAGGAAATGGTTTTGCTGGGACTTGAACCCGTGTCTCTATCCTCTGTCCTCTTTCATATCCTTCTAACTTGCTCTCTGTATTTAGCCACATTCGTTGACTAAGTGCTCCCTGAAGACCGCAAGTATCATTCCTCTGGGCCTGTTGTCGACAGAAAAGTAAACATGTTGCTTTGTTCACCGCCATGTTTGAAGGACATCAGCGTGATCACCGCCGATAGGACGGAGGGTCAAATAAAAAGGTACACCAATTTCTAGAAAGGAGCAGTTGGGAGCTAAGAGTGCATTGTGGAGTGACGTGTTTATTTGAGTGTCCAAACTTCCGTCTTTAGGTGGTTATTTGATCTTCACATTCGTGAACATCATAAAACCCACTGATTTCAAAGGCCCAGATTCTTATTATTAGAGCAACTCTGTTGTTGAAGTGAGAGAAAATGAGAAGTATTTTGCTGCACCACTAAATCAATTTCTGGGAACTGCTTTAACCAAACAAAAAGAATTCACAGTGGCCAGGTAGGGCTACTTTCTGCTGACTGTCTCTGGGGACTCAAACAGAATCCATTTGTTTGATTGTTTTTCAGTTTCACTCTTGTAGGGTACATGTCCACACATCTTCGGCTGGCAGTTTGTCTGTGTCCTTGGATCTCAAGTGAGTCTACTGTAAGTGAGCACGCAGGTGTCTTGAGTTTCATCCCTTCTTTTAACCCTGTGTCTTTTGTTTGCAGCACTCAGTGCCTGACCTTTTATTCTGATGATACAGAGTGTGCACTTATTGCACTTAAAGAATTTTTTTATGATTAATCTTCAATCACGTGAAGGACATTATGTTTACTATGATCCCCCCTTCACCAAATCCCCCCGAGAAACCTCTTCAGTCGCTGCCTATTAGCGTAGTTGGATGCTGTAGACCCCTTCACCATGTCCCCCCCACAGACCGCGTTACAGTCGCTGTCCATCAGTGAGTAGTAAGATGCTATATGATCTCAACTAGTCTTCTCAGTGTTGTACAGTACTCCCCATGCAGACACTACCCCACGCGGTATGCATGCTAATCCTAATGCCCCCATTCTTTCTTCCCACACTTATACCTCCCTTCAGACACACCCTGCCCAGTCCTTTTCCTTTTCATAACTTTAGTCAACTCTGGGGTTCTTTGAGTCTGCTGCTCTTTTTCTCCTTCAGTTTTTCTTTGTTGTTATAATCCACACATAAGTGGAATCACTTGGTACTTGTCTGTCTCTGCCTGGCATATTACTTTGAACATACTGCCGTCTACCTCCATCCACATCACTGCAAATGATAGTATTTGTTTTCTTCTTAAGGCTGCTTACTGCACTTTTTAAACTGGATATCATTCTTCCTTTCTGTTTGTAGTTTAGCTATGTTATTCACCATTCAACATCTGGTTATGAACAATAACTTTGTGTCAATCGATATGTATCTGTATCTATTTATCTAAAGGTCTGTCTGTCTATCTATGTATCTATGTATGTATGTATGTATGTATGTATCTATGTATCTACCTACCTATCTATCTATCTATCTATCTATCTATCTATCTATCTGTCTATCTATCTATCAATACATATATATTCCTATCATCTATCTATGATGTGTATCATCTATCAATCTATGTACCTATCTATCTTTCATCTGTCGTCTGTCTACCTATCTATCTATGAATCAATCATGTTTTTGTCAGCCCATCTATCCTTATGTACAGAACAGTTAACAACATAGCCTATGTCTCTTCCCTACATTATGCTTCCAGAAACGTTGCAAGGTAACTAAGCCATAAGGAGAGCACTGTGTTCACCAATACACTTTCAGGTAGACTCAGCCGTGTGTGCTTACAAAACCAGTAAATGGAGGTGAAAGGACTTGAACCATATCTCTGTCCTCTGTCCTCTGTCCTCTTATAATTCCTGCTCGCTTATTGACTTTATTTAGCCACATTCAGTGAGTAAGTGATCCCTGAAGACCACAAGTATCCTTCCTCTGGGCTTGTTGTCTACAGAAAAGTGTACTTGGTTCTTTGCACACCACCATGTTTGTGGGACATCGGCGTGATCACTGCTGATAGGTGGAGGGACAAATATAAAGGAACACATGTTTCTGGACAGGAGCAGCTGGGAACAAAGAGTGTGTTGTGGAGTGAAGTGTTTATTTGAGGGTCCAAACTTCCCTCTTTAGGTGGTTATTACATCTTTACATTCGTGAACATCATAAAAAGCAATGATTTTAAAAGCCCAGACGCATGTTATTAGAGCAATTCATTTGTTGAGGTGAGAGGAAATTAGAAGGAAGTTGCTGCACAACTACATCTAGGCCTGAGCACTGCTGAAATCAAACAAAAAGAATTCACGGTGGCTAGATAGGGCTATTTCCTACTGACTCTCCCTGGGTAGTCATAGAGAATCCATTTGTTTGTTTCTCAGTTTCACTTGTATAGGTTACATGTCCCCACCCTTTTAGCTTGTAGTTTGTCTGTGTCGTTGGATCTCAAGTGAGTCTCCAGTAAGGGAGCACGAAGGTGGTCTTGAGTTTTAATCAGTTCTTCTAACCCTGTGTCTTTTGATAGGAGCACTCAAAGCCTGTACTTCTATTCTGATATTTGAGAGCTGAGCTCTTACTGCTCTTTGAAATTGTTTTTTGTTCTCATTAATATACAATCACATGCAGAACATTATGTTTTCCAGTCTAACACCTTCAGAAAGTCCCCCCCAAATCCCAGTTACAGTCGCTGTCCATCAGCATGTACTAAGATGCTGTAGAATCACTACATGTCTTCTATCTGTTGTACAGCCCTACCCATGACCCCCACCCTACACATTATACATGCTAATCCTAATGCCCCTATTCTTTCACTCCACCCTTATTACTCCCTTCAAACAAACCCTACAAAGTCCCTTTCTCTTTGGTAACAGTTAGTCCACTCTCGGGTTCTGTGAGTCTGCTGCTGTCTTTTCCTTCCATTTTACTTTGTTATCATACTCCACACATGAGTGAAATCATTTGGTACATGTATTTCTCCGCCTGGCCTATTTGACTGAGCATAATACCCTCTAGCTCCATCCACGTTATTGCAAATGATAGGATTTGTTTTCTTCTTATGGCTGCTTACTGCACTTTTTAAACGTTATTTCATTCTTCTTTTTTGTTTGTAGTTTCGCTATGTGCTTTCACCATTGCTCTCATGGCTACGAGCAGTAGCTTTGTGTTAATCGATATGAACCTATATCTATCTATCTGTCTGTCTATCTATTTATCAATCAATCAATTAATCATCTTTTTGTCTGCACATCTGTACTTATGTACAGAACAGTTAACCATATGTCCTATATCACTTTCCTACACTATGCTTCCAAAAATCCTGCAAATTATCTAGGCTGTAGAGAGAGCACTGGGTTCACCGAGACACTTGCAGGTCGAGTCGGCCTCGTGTACATACAAAACCAGGAAATGGTTTTGCTGGGACTTGAACCCGTGTCTCTATCCTCTGTCCTCTTTCATCTCCTTCTAACTTGCTGTCTGTATTTAGCCACATTCTTTGACCAAGTGCTCCCTGAAGACGGCAAGCATCATTCCTCTGGGCCTGTTGTCGACAGAAAAGTAAACATGTTGCTTTGTTCACCGCCATGTTTGAAGGACATCAGCGTGATCACCGCCGATAGGACGGAGGGTCAAATAAAAAGGAACACCAATTTCCAGACAGGTGCAGTTGGGAGCTAAGAGTGTATTGTGGAGTGATGTGTTTATATGAGTGTCCAAACTTCCCTCTTTAGGTGGTTTTTAGATCTTCACATTCGTGAACATCATAAAACCCACTGATTTCAAAGGCCCAGATGCTTTTTATTTCAGCAACTCAGTTGTTGAATTGAGAGAAAATGAGAAGTATATTGCTGCACCACTAAATCAATTTCTGGGAACTGCTGAAACCAAACAAAAAGAATTCACAGTGGCCAGGTAGGGCTACTTTCTGCTGACTGTCTCTGGGGACTCAAACAGAATCCATTTGTTTGATTGTTTTTCAGTTTCACTCGTGTAGGGTACATGTCCACACATCTTCGGCTGGCAGTTTGTCTGTGTCCTTGGATCTCAAGTGAGTCTACTGTAAGTGAGCACGCAGGTGTCTTGAGTTTCATCCCTTCTTTTAACCCTGTGTCTTTTGTTTGCAGCACTCAGTGCCTGACCTTTTATTCTGATGATACAGAGTGTGCACTTATTGCAATTAAAGAATTTTTTTTATGATTAATCTTCAATCACGTGAAGGACATTATGTTTACTATGATCCCCCCTTCACCAAATCCCCCCGAGAAACCTCTTCAGTCGCTGCCTATCAGCGTAGTTGGATGCTGTAGACCCCTTCACCATGTCACCCCCACAGACCGCGTTACAGTCGCTGTCCATCAGTGAGTAGTAAGATGCTATATGATCTCTACTAGTCTTCTCAGTGTTGTACAGTACTCCCCATGCAGACACTACCCCATGCGGTATGCATGCTAATCCTAATGCCCCCATTCTTTCTTCCCACACTTATACCTCCCTTCAGACACACCCTGCCCAGTCCTTCTCCTTTTCGTAACTTTAGTCAACTCTCGGGTTCTGTGAGTCTGCTGCTGTTTTTCTCCTTCAGTTTTTCTTTGTTGTTATACTCCACACATAAGTGAAATCACTTGGTACTTGTCTTTCTGCCTGGCATATTACTTTGAACATACTGCCGTCTACCTCCATCCACATCACTGGAAATGATAGTATTTGTTTTCTTCTTAAGGCTGCTTACTGCACTTTTTAAACTGGATATCATTCTTCCTTTCTGTTTGTAGTTTAGCTATGTTATTCACCATTCAACATCTGGTTATGAACAATAACTTTGTGTCAATCGATATGTATCTGTATCTAATTATCTAATGGTCTGTCTGTCTATCTATGTATCTACGTATGTATGTATGTATCTATGTATGTATGTATGTATCTATGTATCTACCTACCTATCTATCTGTCTATCTATCTATCTATCTATCTATCTATCTATCTATCTATCTATCTATCTATCTATCTGTCTATCTATCTATGTATCAATACATATATATTCCTATCATCTATCTATGATGTGTATCATCTATCAATCTATGTCCCTATCTATCTTTCATCTGTCGTCTGTCTACCTATCTATGAATCAATCATGTTTTTGTCAGCCCATCGATCCTTATGTACAGAACAGTTAACAACATAGCCTATGTCTCTTCCCTACATTATGCTTCCAGAAACGTTGCAAGGTAACTAAGCCATAAGGAGAGCACTGTGTTCACCAATACACTTTCAGGTAGACTCAGCCGCGTGTGCTTACAAAACCAGTAAATGGAGGTGAAAGGACTTGAACCGTATCACTGTCCTCTGTCCTCTGTCCTCTTATAATTCCTGCTCGCTTATTGACTTTATTTAGCCACATTCAGTGAGTAAGTGATCCCTGAAGACCACAAGTATCCTTCCTCTGGGCTTGTTGTCTACAGAAAAGTGTACTTGGTTCTTTGCACACCACCATGTTTGTGGGACATCGGCGTGATCACTGCTGATAGGTGGAGGGACAAATATAAAGGAACACATGTTTCTGGACAGGAGCAGCTGGGAACAAAGAGTGTGTTGTGGAGTGAAGTGTTTATTTGAGGGTCCAAACTTCCCTCTTTAGGTGGTTATTACATCTTTACATTCGTGAACATCATAAAAAGCAATGATTTTAAAAGCCCAGACGCATGTTATTAGAGCAATTCATTTGTTGAGGTGAGAGGAAATTAGAAGGAAGTTGCTGCACAACTACATCTAGGCCTGAGCACTGCTGAAATCAAACAAAAAGAATTCACGGTGGCTAGATAGGGCTATTTCCTACTGACTCTCTCTGGGGACTCATAGAGAATCCATTTGTTTGTTTCTCAGTTTCACTTGTATAGGTTACGTGTCCCCACCCCTTCACCTTGTAGTTTGTCTGCGTCCTTGGATCTCAAGTGAGTCTCCAGTAAGGGAGCACGAAGGTGGTCTTGAGTTTTAATCAGTTCTTCTAACCCTGTGTCTTTTGATAGGAGCACTCAAAGTCTGTTCTTCTATTCTGATATTTGAGAGCTGAGCTCTTACTGCACTTTGAAATTTTTTTTGTTCTCACTAATATACAATCACATGCAGAATATTATGTTTTCCAGTCTAACACATTCAGAAAGTCCCCCCTAAGTCCCAGTTACAGTCGCTGCCCATCAGCATGTACTAAGATGCTGTAGAATCACTACATGTCTTCTCTGTGTTGTACAGCCCTACCCATGACCCCCACACTACACATTATACATGCTAATCCTAATGCCCCTATTCTTTCTCCCCACCCTTATTACTCCCTTCAAACAAACCCTACAAAGTCGATTTCGCTTTGGTAACTGTTAGCCCACTCTCGGGTTCTGTGAGTCGGCTACTGTCTTTTCCTTCCATTTTACTTTGTTATCATACTCCACACATGAGTGAAATCATTTGGTACATGTATTTCTCCGCCTGGCCTATATGACTGAGCATAATACCCTCTAGCTCCATCCACGTTATTGCAAATGATAGGATTTGTTTTCTTCTTATGGCTGCTTACTGCACTTTTTAAAGGTTATTTCATTCTTCTTTTTTGTTTGTAGTTTCGCTATGTGCTTTCACCATTGCTCTCATGGCTACGAGCAGTAGCTTTGTGTTAATCGATATGTACCTATATCTATCTATCTGTCTGTCTATCTATTTATCAATCAATCAATTAATCATCTTTTTGTCTGCACATCTGTACTTATGTACAGAACAGTTAACCATATGTCCTATATCACTTTCCTACACTATGCTTCCAAAAATCCTGCAAATTATCTAGGCTGTAGAGAGAGCACTGGGTTCCCCGAGACACTTGCCGGTCGAGTCGGCCTCGTGTACATACAAAACCAGGAAATGGTTTTGCTGGGACTTGAACCCGTGTCTCTATCCTCTGTCCTCTTTCATATCCTTCTAACTTGCTCTCTGTATTTAGCCACATTCGTTGACTAAGTGCTCCCTGAAGACCGCAAGTATCATTCCTCTGGGCCTGTTGTCGACAGAAAAGTAAACATGTTGCTTTGTTCACCGCCATGTTTGAAGGACATCAGCGTGATCACCGCCGATAGGACGGAGGGTCAAATAAAAAGGTACACCAATTTCTAGAAAGGAGCAGTTGGGAGCTAAGAGTGCATTGTGGAGTGACGTGTTTATTTGAGTGTCCAAACTTCCGTCTTTAGGTGGTTATTTGATCTTCACATTCGTGAACATCATAAAACCCACTGATTTCAAAGGCCCAGATTCTTATTATTAGAGCAACTCTGTTGTTGAAGTGAGAGAAAATGAGAAGTATTTTGCTGCACCACTAAATCAATTTCTGGGAACTGCTTTAACCAAACAAAAAGAATTCACAGTGGCCAGGTAGGGCTACTTTCTGCTGACTGTCTCTGGGGACTCAAACAGAATCCATTTGTTTGATTGTTTTTCAGTTTCACTCTTGTAGGGTACATGTCCACACATCTTCGGCTGGCAGTTTGTCTGTGTCCTTGGATCTCAAGTGAGTCTACTGTAAGTGAGCACGCAGGTGTCTTGAGTTTCATCCCTTCTTTTAACCCTGTGTCTTTTGTTTGCAGCACTCAGTGCCTGACCTTTTATTCTGATGATACAGAGTGTGCACTTATTGCACTTAAAGAATTTTTTTATGATTAATCTTCAATCACGTGAAGGACATTATGTTTACTATGATCCCCCCTTCACCAAATCCCCCCGAGAAACCTCTTCAGTCGCTGCCTATTAGCGTAGTTGGATGCTGTAGACCCCTTCACCATGTCACCCCCACAGACCGCGTTACAGTCGCTGTCCATCAGTGAGTAGTAAGATGCTATATGATCTCAACTAGTCTTCTCAGTGTTGTACAGTACTCCCCATGCAGACACTACCCCACGCGGTATGCATGCTAATCCTAATGCCCCCATTCTTTCTTCCCACACTTATACCTCCCTTCAGACACACCCTGCCCAGTCCTTTTCCTTTTCATAACTTTAGTCAACTCTGGGGTTCTTTGAGTCTGCTGCTCTTTTTCTCCTTCAGTTTTTCTTTGTTGTTATAATCCACACATAAGTGGAATCACTTGGTACTTGTCTGTCTCTGCCTGGCATATTACTTTGAACATACTGCCGTCTACCTCCATCCACATCACTGCAAATGATAGTATTTGTTTTCTTCTTAAGGCTGCTTACTGCACTTTTTAAACTGGATATCATTCTTCCTTTCTGTTTGTAGTTTAGCTATGTTATTCACCATTCAACATCTGGTTATGAACAATAACTTTGTGTCAATCGATATGTATCTGTATCTATTTATCTAAAGGTCTGTCTGTCTATCTATGTATCTATGTATGTATGTATGTATGTATGTATCTATGTATCTACCTACCTATCTATCTATCTATCTATCTATCTATCTATCTATCTATCTATCTGTCTATCTATCTATCAATACATATATATTCCTATCATCTATCTATGATGTGTATCATCTATCAATCTATGTACCTATCTATCTTTCATCTGTCGTCTGTCTACCTATCTATCTATGAATCAATCATGTTTTTGTCAGCCCATCTATCCTTATGTACAGAACAGTTAACAACATAGCCTATGTCTCTTCCCTACATTATGCTTCCAGAAACGTTGCAAGGTAACTAAGCCATAAGGAGAGCACTGTGTTCACCAATACACTTTCAGGTAGACTCAGCCGTGTGTGCTTACAAAACCAGTAAATGGAGGTGAAAGGACTTGAACCATATCTCTGTCCTCTGTCCTCTGTCCTCTTATAATTCCTGCTCGCTTATTGACTTTATTTAGCCACATTCAGTGAGTAAGTGATCCCTGAAGACCACAAGTATCCTTCCTCTGGGCTTGTTGTCTACAGAAAAGTGTACTTGGTTCTTTGCACACCACCATGTTTGTGGGACATCGGCGTGATCACTGCTGATAGGTGGAGGGACAAATATAAAGGAACACATGTTTCTGGACAGGAGCAGCTGGGAACAAAGAGTGTGTTGTGGAGTGAAGTGTTTATTTGAGGGTCCAAACTTCCCTCTTTAGGTGGTTATTACATCTTTACATTCGTGAACATCATAAAAAGCAATGATTTTAAAAGCCCAGACGCATGTTATTAGAGCAATTCATTTGTTGAGGTGAGAGGAAATTAGAAGGAAGTTGCTGCACAACTACATCTAGGCCTGAGCACTGCTGAAATCAAACAAAAAGAATTCACGGTGGCTAGATAGGGCTATTTCCTACTGACTCTCTCTGGGGACTCATAGAGAATCCATTTGTTTGTTTCTCAGTTTCACTTGTATAGGTTACGTGTCCCCACCCCTTCACCTTGTAGTTTGTCTGTGTCCTTGGATCTCAAGTGAGTGTCCAGTAAGGGAGCACGAAGGTGGTCTTGAGTTTTAATCAGTTCTTCTAACCCTGTGTCTTTTGATAGGAGCACTCAAAGTCTGTTCTTCTATTCTGATATTTAATAGCTGAGCTCTTACTGCACTTTGAAATTTTTTTTGTTCTCACTAATATACAATCACATGCAGAATATTATGTTTTCCAGTCTAACACATTCAGAAAGTCCCCCCTAAATCCCAGTTACAGTCGCTGCCCATCAGCATGTACTAAGATGCTGTAGAATCACTACATGTCTTCTCTGTGTTGTACAGCCCTACCCATGACCCCCACACTACACATTATACATGCTAATCCTAATGCCCCTATTCTTTCTCCCCACCCTTATTACTCCCTTCAAACAAACCCTACAAAGTCGATTTCGCTTTGGTAACTGTTAGCCCACTCTCGGGTTCTGTGAGTCGGCTACTGTCTTTTCCTTCCATTTTACTTTGTTATCATACTCCACACATGAGTGAAATCATTTGGTACATGTATTTCTCCGCCTGGCCTATTTGACTGAGCATAATACCCTCTAGCTCCATCCACGTTATTGCAAATGATAGGATTTGTTTTCTTCTTATGGCTGCTTACTGCACTTTTTAAAGGTTATTTCATTCTTCTTTTTTGTTTGTAGTTTCGCTATGTGCTTTCACCATTGCTCTCATGGCTACGAGCAGTAGCTTTGTGTTAATCGATATGTACCTATATCTATCTATCTGTCTGTCTATCTATTTATCAATCAATCAATTAATCATCTTTTTGTCTGCACATCTGTACTTATGTACAGAACAGTTAACCATATGTCCTATATCACTTTCCTACACTATGCTTCCAAAAATCCTGCAAATTATCTAGGCTGTAGAGAGAGCACTGGGTTCCCCGAGACACTTGCCGGTCGAGTCGGCCTCGTGTACATACAAAACCAGGAAATGGTTTTGCTGGGACTTGAACCCGTGTCTCTATCCTCTGTCCTCTTTCATCTCCTTCTAACTTGCTGTCTGTATTTAGAGACATACTTTGACCAAGTGCTCCCTGAAGACCGCAAGTATCATTCCTCTGGGCCTGTTGTCGACAGAAAAGTAAACATGTTGCTTTGTTCAACACCATGTTTGAAGGACATCAGAGTCATCACCGCCGATAGGACGGAGGGTCAAATAAAAAGGTACACCAATTTCTAGAAAGGAGCAGTTGGGAGCTAAGAGTTCATTGTGGAGTGACGTGTTTATTTGAGTGTCCAAACTTCCGTCTTTAGGTGGTTATTTGATCTTCACATTCGTGAACATCATAAAACCCACTGATTTCAAAGGCCCAGATTCTTATTATTAGAGCAACTCAGTTGTTGAAGTGAGAGAAAATGAGAAGTATTTTGCTGCACCACTAAATCAATTTCTGGGAACTGCTTTAACCAAACAAAAAGAATTCACAGTGGCCAGGTAGGGCTACTTTCTGCTGACTGTCTCTGGGGACTCAAACAGAATCCATTTGTTTGATTGTTTTTCAGTTTCACTCTTGTAGGGTACATGTCCACACATCTTCGGCTGGCAGTTTGTCTGTGTCCTTGGATCTCAAGTGAGTCTACTGTAAGTGAGCACGCAGGTGTCTTGAGTTTCATCCCTTCTTTTAACCCTGTGTCTTTTGTTTGCAGCACTCAGTGCCTGACCTTTTATTCTGATGATACAGAGTGTGCACTTATTGCACTTAAAGAATTTTTTTATGATTAATCTTCAATCACGTGAAGGACATTATGTTTACTATGATCCCCCCTTCACCAAATCCCCCCGAGAAACCTCTTCAGTCGCTGCCTATCAGCGTAGTTGGATGCTGTAGACCCCTTCACCATGTCCCCCCCACAGACCGCGTTACAGTCGCTGTCCATCAGTGAGTAGTAAGATGCTATATGATCTCAACTAGTCTTCTCAGTGTTGTACAGTACTCCCCATGCAGACACTACCCCACGCGGTATGCATGCTAATCCTAATGCCCCCATTCTTTCTTCCCACACTTATACCTCCCTTCAGACACACCCTGCCCAGTCCTTTTCCTTTTCATAACTTTAGTCAACTCTGGGGTTCTTTGAGTCTGCTGCTCTTTTTCTCCTTCAGTTTTTCTTTGTTGTTATAATCCACACATAAGTGGAATCACTTGGTACTTGTCTGTCTCTGCCTGGCATATTACTTTGAACATACTGCCGTCTACCTCCATCCACATCACTGCAAATGATAGTATTTGTTTTCTTCTTAAGGCTGCTTACTGCACTTTTTAAACTGGATATCATTCTTCCTTTCTGTTTGTAGTTTAGCTATGTTATTCACCATTCAACATCTGGTTATGAACAATATCTTTGTGTCAATCGATATGTATCTGTATCTATTTATCTAAAGGTCTGTCTGTCTATCTATGTATCTATGTATGTATGTATGTATGTATGTATCTATGTATCTACCTACCTATCTATCTATCTATCTATCTATCTATCTATCTATCTATCTATCTATCTGTCTATCTATCTATCAATACATATATATTCCTATCATCTATCTATGATGTGTATCATCTATCAATCTATGTACCTATCTATCTATCTTTCATCTGTCGTCTGTCTACCTATCTATCTATGAATCAATCATGTTTTTGTCAGCCCATCTATCCTTATGTACAGAACAGTTAACAACATAGCCTATGTCTCTTCCCTACATTATGCTTCCAGAAACGTTGCAAGGTAACTAAGCCATAAGGAGAGCACTGTGTTCACCAATACACTTTCAGGTAGACTCAGCCGTGTGTGCTTACAAAACCAGTAAATGGAGGTGAAAGGACTTGAACCATATCTCTGTCCTCTGTCCTCTGTCCTCTTATAATTCCTGCTCGCTTATTGACTTTATTTAGCCACATTCAGTGAGTAAGTGATCCCTGAAGACCACAAGTATCCTTCCTCTGGGCTTGTTGTCTACAGAAAAGTGTACTTGGTTCTTTGCACACCACCATGTTTGTGGGACATCGGCGTGATCACTGCTGATAGGTGGAGGGACAAATATAAAGGAACACATGTTTCTGGACAGGAGCAGCTGGGAACAAAGAGTGTGTTGTGGAGTGAAGTGTTTATTTGAGGGTCCAAATTCCCTCTTTAGGTGGTTATTACATCTTTACATTCGTGAACATCATAAAAAGCAATGATTTTAAAAGCCCAGACGCATGTTATTAGAGCAATTCATTTGTTGAGGTGAGAGGAAATTAGAAGGAAGTTGCTGCACAACTACATCTATGCCTGAGCACTGCTGAAATCAAACAAAAAGAATTCACGGTGGCTAGATAGGGCTATTTCCTACTGACTCTCTCTGGGGACTCATAGAGAATCCATTTGTTTGTTTCTCAGTTTCACTTGTATAGGTTACGTGTCCCCACCCCTTCACCTTGTAGTTTGTCTGTGTCCTTGGATCTCAAGTGAGTGTCCAGTAAGGGAGCACGAAGGTGGTCTTGAGTTTTAATCAGTTCTTCTAACCCTGTGTCTTTTGATAGGAGCACTCAAAGTCTGTTCTTCTATTCTGATATTTAAGAGCTGAGCTCTTACTGCACTTTGAAATTTTTTTTGTTCTCACTAATATACAATCACATGCAGAATATTATGTTTTCCAGTCTAACACATTCAGAAAGTCCCCCCTAAATCCCAGTTACAGTCGCTGCCCATCAGCATGTACTAAGATGCTGTACAATCACTACATGTCTTCTCTGTGTTGTACAGCCCTACCCATGACCCCCACCCTACACATTATACATGCTAATCCTAATGCCCCTATTCTTTCTCCCCACCCTTATTACTCCCTTCAAACAAACCCTACAAAGTCGCTTTCTCTTTGGTAACTGTTAGTCCACTCTCGGGTTCTGTGAGTCGGCTACTGTCTTTTCCTTCCATTTTACTTTGTTATCATACTCCACACATGAGTGAAATCATTTGGTACATGTATTTCTCCGCCTGGCCTATTTGACTGAGCATAATACCCTCTAGCTCCATCCACGTTATTGCAAATGATAGGATTTGTTTTCTTCTTATGGCTGCTTACTGCACTTTTTAAACGTTATTTCATTCTTCTTTTTTGTTTGTAGTTTCGCTATGTGCTTTCACCATTGCTCTCATGGCTACAAGCAGTAGCTTTGTGTTAATCGATATGTACCTATGTCTATCTATCTGTCTGTCTATCTATTTATCAATCAATCAATTAATCATCTTTTTGTCTGCACATCTGTACTTATGTACAGAACAGTTAACCATATGTCCTATATCACTTTCCTACACTATGCTTCCAAAAATCCTGCAAATTATCTAGGCTGTAGAGAGAGCACTGGGTTCCCCGAGACACTTGCCGGTCGAGTCGGCCTCGTGTACATACAAAACCAGGAAATGGTTTTGCTGGGACTTGAACCCGTGTCTCTATCCTCTGTCCTCTTTCATCTCCTTCTAACTTGCTGTCTGTATTTAGAGACATACTTTGACCAAGTGCTCCCTGAAGACCGCAAGTATCATTCCTCTGGGCCTGTTGTCGACAGAAAAGTAAACATGTTGCTTTGTTCAACACCATGTTTGAAGGACATCAGAGTCATCACCGCCGATAGGACGGAGGGTCAAATAAAAAGGTACACCAATTTCTAGAAAGGAGCAGTTGGGAGCTAAGAGTGCATTGTGGAGTGACGTGTATATTTGAGTGTCCAAACTTCCGTCTTTAG
Organism: Manis pentadactyla; assembly: GCF_030020395.1. Lineage (NCBI taxonomy): Eukaryota > Metazoa > Chordata > Mammalia > Pholidota > Manidae > Manis > Manis pentadactyla. The sequence continues at coordinate 5,454,862 of NC_080027.1, read as the reverse complement.
GTGGTTATTAGATCTTCACATTCGTGAACATCATAAAACCCACTGATTTCAAAGGCCCAGATGCTTTTTATTAGAGCAACTCAGTTGTTGAAGTGAGAGAAAATGAGAAGTATATTGCTGCACCACTAAATCAATTACTGGGAACTGCTGGAACCAAACAAAAAGAATTCACAGTGGCCAGGTAGGGCTACTTTCTGCTGACTGTCTCTGGGGACTCAAACAGAATCCATTTGTTTGATTGTTTTTCAGTTTCACTCTTGTAGGGTACATGTCCACACATCTTCGGCTGGCAGTTTGTCTGTGTCCTTGGATCTCAAGTGAGTCTACTGTAAGTGAGCACGCAGGTGTCTTGAGTTTCATCCCTTCTTTTAACCCTGTGTCTTTTGTTTGCAGCACTCAGTGCCTGACCTTTTATTCTGATGATACAGAGTGTGCACTTATTGCACTTAAAGAATTTTTTTTATGATTAATCTTCAATTACGTAAAGGACATTATGTTTACTATGATCCCCCTTCACCAAATCCCCCCAAGAAACCTCTTCAGTCGCTGCCTATCAGCGTAGTTGGATGCTGTAGACCCCTTCACCATGTCCCCCCCACAGACAGCGTTACAGTCGCTGTCCATCAGTGAGTAGTAAGATGCTATATGATCTCTACAAGTCTTCTCAGTGTTGTACAGTACTCCCCATGCAGACACTAACCCACGCGGTATGCATGCTAATCCTAATGCCCCCATTCTTTCTTCCCACACTTATACCTCCCTTCAGACACACCCTTCCCAGTCTTTTTCCTTTTCGTAACTTTAGTCAACTCACGGGTTCTGTGAGTCTGCTGCTGTTTTTCTCCTTCAGTTTTTCTTTGTTGTTATACTCCACACATGAGTGAAATCACTTGGTACTTGTCTTTCTTCGCCTGGCCTATTACTTTGAACATACTGCCGTCTACCTCCATCCACATCACTGCAAATGAAAGTATTTGTTTTCTTCTTAAGGCTGCTTACTGCACTTTTTAAACTGGATATCATTCTTCCTTTCTGTTTGTAGTTTAGCTATGTTATTCACCATTCAACATCTGGTTATCAACAATAGCTTTGGGTCAATCGATATGTATCTGTATCTATCTATCTAGCGGTCTGTCTGTCTATCTATGTATTTATGTATGTATGTATGTATCTATGTATCTATGAATCTATGTATCTATTTATCTATCTATCTATCTATCTATCTATCTATCTATCTATCTATCTATCTTCCTATCATCTCTCTATGATGTCTATCATCTATCAATCTATGTACCTATCTATCTATCATTCATCTGTCGTCTGTCTACCTATCTATCTATGAATCAATCATCTTTTTGTCAGCCCATCTATCCTTATGTACAGAACAGTTAACAACATAGCCTATGTCTCTTCCCTACATTATGCTTCCAGAAACGTTGCAAGGTAACTAAGCCATAAGGAGAGCACTGTGTTCACCAATACACTTTCAGGTAGACTCAGCCGCGTGTGCTTACAAAACCAGTAAATGGAGGTGAAAGGACTTGAACCGTATCTCTGTCCTCTGTCCTCTGTCCTCTTATAATTCCTGCTCGCTTATTGACTTTATTCAGCCACATTCATTGAGTAAGTGATCCCTGAAGACCACAAGTATCCTTCCTCTGGGCTTGTTGTCTACAGAAAAGTGTACTTGGTTCTTTGCACACCACCATGTTTGTGGGATATCGGCGTGATCCCTGCTGATAGGTGGAGGGACAAATATAAAGGAACACATGTTTCTGGACAGGAGCAGCTGTGAACAAAGAGTGTGTTGTGGAGTGAAGTGTTTATTTGAGGGTCCAAACTTCCGTCTTTAGGTGGTTATTACATTTTTACATTCGTGAACATCATAAAAAGCAATGATTTTAAAAGCCCAGATGCATATTATTACAGCAATTCATTTGTTGAGGTGAGAGGAAATTAGAAGGAAGTTGCTGCACAACTACATCTATGCCTGAGCACTGCTGAAATCAAACAAAAAGAATTCACGGTGGCTAGATAGGGCTATTTCCTACTGACTCTCTCTGGGGACTCATAGAGAATCCATTTGTTTGTTTCTCAGTTTCACTTGTATAGGTTACGTGTCCCCACCCCTTCACCTTGTAGTTTGTCTGTGTCCTTGGATCTCAAGTGAGTCTCCAGTAAGGGAGCACGAAGGTGGTCTTGAGTTTTAATCAGTTCTTCTAACCCTGTGTCTTTTGATAGGAGCACTCAAAGTCTGTTCTTCTATTCTGATATTTGAGAGCTGAGCTCTTACTGCACTTTGAAATTTTTTTTGTTCTCATTAATATACACTCACATGCAGAATATTATGTTTTCCAGTCTAACACATTCAGAAAGTCCCCCCTACATCCCAGTTACAGTCGCTGTCCATCAGCATGTACTAAGATTCTGTAGAATCACTACATGTCTTCTCTGTGTTGTACAGCCCTACCCATGACCCCCACCCTAAACATTATACATTCTAATCCTAATGCCCCTATTCTTTCTCTCCACCCTTATTACTCCCTTCAAACAAACCCTACAAAGTCCCTTTCTCTTTGGTAACTGTTAGTCCACTCTCGGGTTCTGTGAGTCTGCTGCTGTCTTTTCCTTCCATTTTACTTTGTTATCATACTCCACACATGAGTGAAATCATTTGGTACATGTATTTCTCCGCCTGGCCTATCTGACTGAGCATAATACCCTCTAGCTCCATCCACGTTATTAAAAAAGATAGGATTTGTTGTCTCCTTATGGCTGCTTACTGCACTTTTTAAACGGGATTTCATTCTTCTTTTTGTTTGTCGTTTCGCTATGTGCTTTCACCATTGCTCTCATGGCTACGAGCAGTAGCTTTGTGTTAATCGATATGTACCTATGTCTATCTATCTGTCTGTCTATCTATTTATCAATCAATCAATTAATCATCTTTTTGTCTGCACATCTGTACTTATGTACTGAACAGTTAACCATATGTCCTACATCACATTCCTACACTATGCTTCCAAAAATCGTGCAAATTATCTAGGCTGTAGAGAGAGCACTGGGTTCACCGAGACACTTGCAGGTCGAGTCGGCCTCGTGTACATACAAAACCAGGAAATGGTTTTGCTGGGACTTGAACCCGTGTCTCTATCCTCTGTCCTCTTTCATCTCCTTCTAACTTGCTGTCTGTATTTAGCCACATTCGTTGACTAAGGGCTCCCTGAAGACCGCAAGTATCATTCCTCTGGGCCTGTTGTCGACAGAAAAGTAAACTTGTTGCTTTGCTCACCGCCATGTTTGAAGGACATCAGCGTCATCACCGCCGATAGGACGGAGGGTCAAATAAAAAGGAACACCAATTTCTAGACAGGAGCAGTTGGGAGCTAAGAGTGCATTGTGGAGTGACGTGTTTATTTGAGTGTCCAAACTTCCGTCTTTAGGTGGTTATTAGATCTTCACTTTCGTGAACATCATAAAACCCACTGATTTCAAAGGCCCAGATGCTTATTATTACAGCAAATCAGTTGTTGAAGTGAGAAAAAATGAGAAATATATTGCTGCACCACTGAATCAATGGCTGGGAACTGCTGAAACCAAACAAAAAGAATTCACAGTGGCCAGGTAGGGCTACTTTCTGCTGACTGTCTCTGGGGACTCAAACAGAATCCATTTGTTTGATTGTTTTTCAGTTTCACTCGTGTAGGGTACATGTCCACACATCTTCGGCTTGCAGTTTTTCTGTGTCCTTGGATCTCAAGTGAGTCTCCTGTAAGTAAGCACGTAGGTGTCTTGAGTTTTCATCCCTTCTTTTAACCCTGTGTCTTTTGCTTGCAGCACTCAGTGCCTGAACTTTTATTCTGATGATACAGAGCTGTGCACTTATTGCACTTAAAGAATTTTTTTATGATTAACCTTCAATCACGTGAAGAACGTTATGTTTACTATGATCCCCCCTTCAACAAATCCCTCCGAAAAACCTCTTCAGTCGCTGTCTGTCAGCGTAGTTGGATGCTGTAGACCCCTTCACCATGTCCCCCCCACAGACCGCGTTACAGTCGCTGTCCATCAGTGAGTAGTAAGATGCTATATGATCTCTACTAGTCTTCTCTGTGGTGTACAGTACTCCCCATGCACACCCGACCCCACGCATTATACATGCTAATCCTAATGCCCCCATTCTTTCTTCCCACACTTATACCTCCCTTCAGACACACCCTGCCCAGTCCTTATCCTTTTCGTAACTTTAGTCAACTCTTGAGTTCTGTGAGTCTGCTACTGTATTTTTCCTTCAGTTTTTCTTTGTTGTTATACCCCACACATGAGTGAAATCACTTGGTACTTGTCTTTCTCCGCCTGGCCTATTACTTTGAACATACTGCCGTCTACCTCCATCCACATCACTGCAAATGATAGTATTTGTTTTCTTCTTAAGGCTGCTTACTGCACTTTTTAAACTGGATATCATTCTTCCTTTCTGTTTGTAGTTTAGCTATGTTATTCACCATTCAACATCTGGTTATGAACAATGACTTTGTGTCAATCGGTATGTATCTGTATCTATGTATCTAACTGTCTGTCTGTCTATCTATGTATCTATGTATGTATGTATGTATCTATGTATGTATGTATGTATGTATCTATGTATCTATGAATCTATCTATCTATCTATCTATCTATCTATCTATCTATCTATCTATCTATCTATCTATATATCTTCCTATCATCTACCTATGATGTCTATCATCTATCAATCTATGTACCTATCTATCTATCTTTCATCTGTCGTCTGTCTACCTATCTATCTATGAATCAATCATCTTTTTGTCAGCCCATCTATCCTTATGTACAGAACAGTTAACAACATAGCCTATGTCTCTTCCCTACATTATGCTTCCAGAAACGTTGCAAGGTAACTAAGCCGTAAGGAGAGCACTGTGTTCACCAATACACTTTCAGGTAGACTCAGCCGCGTGTGCTTACAAAACCAGTAAATGGAGGTGAAAGGACTTGAACCGTATCTCTGTCCTCTGTCCTCTGTCCTCTTATAATTCCTGCTCGCTTATTGACTTTATTTAGCCACATTCAGTGAGTAAGTGATCCCTGAAGACCACAAGTATCCTTCCTCTGGGCTTGTTGTCTACAGAAAAGTGTACTTGGTTCATTGCACACCACCATGTTTGTGGGACATCGGCGTGATCACTGCTGATAGGTGGAGGGACAAATATAAAGGAACACATGTTTCTGGACAGGAGCAGCTGGGAACAAAGAGTGTGTTGTGGAGTGAAGTGTTTATTTGAGGGTCCAAACTTCCCTCTTTAGGTGGTTATTACATCTTTACATTCGTGAACATCATAAAAAGCAATGATTTTAAAAGCCCAGACGCATATTATTACAGCAATTCATTTGTTGAGGTGAGAGGAAATTAGAAGGAAGTTGCTGCACAACTACATCTATGCCTGAGCACTGCTGAAATCAAACAAAAAGAATTCATGGTGGCTAGATAGGGCTATTTCCTACTGACTCTCCCTGGGTAGTCATAGAGAATCCATTTGTTTGTTTCTCAGTTTCACTTGTACAGGTTATGTGTCCCCGCCCCTTCAGCATGTACTTTGTCTGTGTCCTCGGATCTCAAGTGAGTGTCCAGTAAAGGAGCACAAAGGTGGTCTTGAGTTTTCGTCAGTACTTCTAACCCTGTGTCTTTTGATTGGAGCACTCAAAGCCTGTACTTCTATTCTGATATTTGAGAGCTGAGCTCTTACTGCACTTTGAAATTTTTTTTGTTCTCATTAATATACAATCACATGCAGAACATTATGTTTTCCAGTCTAACACCTTCAGAAAGTCCCCCCCAAATCCCAGTTACAGTCGCTGTCCATCAGCATGTACTAAGATGCTGTAGAATCACTACATGTCTTCTCTGTGTTGTACAGCCCTACCCATGACCCCCACCCTACACATTATACATGCTAATCCTAATGCCCCCATTCTTTCTCCCCGCCCTTATTACTCCCTTCAAACAAACCCTACAAAGTCCCTTTCTCTTTGGTAACTGTTAGTCCACTCTCGGGTTCTGTGAGTCTGCTGCTGTCTTTTCCTTCCATTTTTCTTTGTTTTCATACTCCACACATGAGTGAAATCATTTGGTACATGTATTTCTCCGCCTGGCCTATTTGACTGAGCATAATACCCTCTAGTTCCATCCACGTTATTGCAAATGATAGGATTTGTTTTCTTCTTATGGCTGCTTACTGCACTTTTTAAATGGGATTTCATTCTTCTTTTTGTTTGTAGTTTCGCTATGTGCTTTCACCATTGCTCTCATGGTTATGAGCAGAAGCTTTGTGTTAATCGATATGTACCTATGTCTATCTATCTGTCTGTCTATCTATTTATCAATCAATCAATTAATCATCTTTTTGTCTGCACATCTGTCCTTGTGTACAGAACAGATAACCATATGTCCTATATCACTTTCCTACACTATGCTTCCAAAAATCGTGCAAATTATCTAGGCTGTAGAGAGAGCACTGGGTTCACCGAGACACTTGCAGGTCGAGTCGGCCTCGTGTACATACAAAACCAGGAAATGGTTTTGCTGGGACTTGAACCCGTGTCTCTATCCTCTGTCCTCTTTCATCTCCTTCTAACTTGCTGTCTGTATTTAGCCACATTCGTTGACTAAGTGCTCCCTGAAGACCGCAAGTATCATTCCTCTGGGCCTGTTGTCGACAGAAAAGTAAACTTGTTGCTTTGCTCACCGCCATGTTTGAAGGACATCAGCGTGATCACCGCCGATAGGACGGAGGGTCAAATAAAAAGGAACACCAATTTCTAGACAGGAGCAGTTGGGAGCTAAGAGTGCATTGTGGAGTGACGTGTTTATTTGAGTGTCCAAACTTCCGTCTTTAGGTGGTTATTAGATCTTCACATTCGTGAACATCATAAAACCCACTGATTTCAAAGGCCCAGATGCTTATTATTACAGCAACTCAGTTGTTGAAGTGAGAGAAAATGAGAAGTATATTGCTGCACCACTGAATCAATGGCTGGGAACTGCTGAAACCAAACAAAAAGAATTCACAGTGGCCAGGTAGGGCTACTTTCTGCTGACTGTCTCTGGGGACTCAAACAGAATCCATTTGTTTGATTGTTTTTCAGTTTCACTCGTGTAGGGTACATGTCCACACATCTTCGGCTTGCAGTTTGTCTGTGTCCTTGGATCTCAAGTGAGTCTCCTGTAAGTAAGCACGTAGGTGTCTTGAGTTTTCATCCCTTCTTTTAACCCTGTGTCTTTTGCTTGCAGCACTCAGTGCCTGAACTTTTATTCTGATGATACAGAGCTGTGCACTTATTGCACTTAAAGAATTTTTTTATGATTAACCTTCAATCACGTGAAGAACGTTATGTTTACTATGATCCCCCCTTCACCAAATCCCTCCGAAAAACCTCTTCAGTCGCTGTCTGTCAGCGTAGTTGGATGCTGTAGACCCCTTCACCATGTCCCCCCCCACAGACCGCATTACAGTCGCTGTCCATCAGTGAGTAGTAAGATGCTATATGATCTCTACTAGTCTTCTCTGTGGTGTACAGTACTCCCCATGCACACCCCACCCCACGCATTATACATGCTAATCCTAATGCCCCCATTCTTTCTTCCCAAACTTATACCTCCCTTCAGACACACCCTGCCCAGTCCTTTTCCTTTTCGTAACTTTAGTCAACTCTTGAGTTCTGTGAGTCTGCTACTGTATTTTTCCTTCAGTTTTTCTTTGTTGTTATACTCCACACATGAGTGAAATCACTTGGTACTTGTCTTTCTCCGCCTGGCCTATTACTTTGAACATACTGCCGTCTACCTCCATCCACATCACTGCAAATGATAGTATTTGTTTTCTTCTTAAGGCTGCTTACTGCACTTTTTTTTTTTTTTTTATAATAATTATTTTTTATTGAAGGGTAGTTGACACACAGTATTACATTACATGAGTTTCATGTGTACAACACAGTGGTAGAACATTTATATACATAATTCTAGGTTCCAGCTATCACCCTACCAGGCTGTTACAATATCTTGACTATATTCCTTATGCTATACATTACATCCCGGTTACTAATTTATTTTACCATTGGAAGTCTGTCCTTTTTTTTTTTTTTTTTTTTTTTTTGTGAGGGCATCTCTCATATTTATTGATCAAATGGTTGTTAACAACAATAAAATTCTGTATAGGGGGGTCAATGCTCAATGCACAATCATTTTTCCACCCCAAGCCTAATTTTTGTCAGTCTCCAATCTTCTGAGGCATAACAAACAAGTTTTTACATGTAGAACAAATTCTTACATAATGAATAAGTTACATAGTGAACAGTACAAGGGCAGTCATCACAGAAACTTTCGGTTTTGCTCATGCATTAAGAACTATAAACAGTTAGTTCAAATTTGAATACTCATTTGATTTTTATACTTGATTTATATGTGGATACCACATTTCTCTCTTTATTATTATTATTTTTAATAAAATGCTGAAGTGGTAGGTAGATACAAGATAAAGGTAGAAAAACATAGTTTAGTGTTGTAAGAGAGCACATGTAGATGATCAGGTGTGTGCCTGAAGACTATGTGTTAACCCAAGCTAGACCAGGGCAATAAAACATCCACGTATGCAGAAGATTTCTCTCAGAACTGGGGGGTGAGGTTCTAAGCCTCACCTCTGTTGATCCCCAATTTCTCACCTGATGGCCCCACTGCGACTGTGCCTGTCTTAGGTTGTTCCTCCCTTGAGGAATCTTACCCGTCTCTGGCTAACCAGTCATCTTCCGGGGCCATACAGGGAAATGTGAAGTTGGTGAGTGAGAGAGAAGCCTTATTGTTTGAAAAAGTTAGCTTTTTACTTCTTTGCATATTTATGCCCTGTGGCTTCTGTGCCCAGCATTTGTCTTGAGGTATCTTTACCACTTGGAAGAATTATGATACTCGGTAAATTTGATATGAGGCACGAATTCTATTTAAGGGTTGTAATTAGGAAGGAAGAAGAAAAGCTATAGAAGTAGCAGGCGGAAGAAAACATGGGAAGATTGATTATTTCTTTGATATATCTTCTTGTAGAGTAACTTCAGCATGTATAGGTTTTAAGCTACTACTTAAATTGCACACACACATTAACATAATAGGAGTATAGTTACATAACCAAAGCATATCTGTAATTACCAGCCATCTGCAGTGAAACCAAGAAAACCAGTTAGGCACCTTAGGCATTTGTGAAAACTTATCTATGATACGGTGGATATTGTCCAAATGAACTTGAACAGTCTGAGAGAAATCAGACAAATTAAAACAACCCATTCCTGGGGACTGTTCACATGCCATATGTTCTTTTAACAATAAATAGTTTGTAGTTGTAAGACTTTGGAGCGCTACAATTTGCACTTCTCCAAATTCTTGGTTGAGTTCCAACAGTATAGATCCAGTCCAATTTTGTTGTTTTACTGTATGCACAGGCCAGCTTAGATATCTCCTTCCTCATTCAAATGGCAGGTCCAGGAACTGGTGGGATGAGTGCATCTACAGCTGTAGCAGTGCGTGGATCTTTGTTGGGGTTTTTTGATGATCATCTTCTGGCATGAGTCTTCCAGAGGGTGCAGATGTTGGAAGTTCTTTTTCATATCGTATCTTAGTTCATTTTCGGGGTAGCCCTATTAGGCTTTGATCCTCTCTATAAACACAAACAGACCCTTTGCCTACACTTTTATATGCCCTTTATACCCTTGTGTAGAACTCGTTGGAGGTTACCACACAGGAACTGCCCTTTTTTTTTTTTTTTTGCTATCACTAATCTACACTTACATGACGAATATTATGTTTACTAGGCTCTCCCCTATACCAGGTCTCCCCTATAAACCCCTTTACAGTCACTGTCCATCAGCATAGCAATATGTTGTAGAATCACTACTTGCCTTGTCTGTGTTGTACAGCCCTCCCTTTTCTCCTACCCCCCCATGCATGTTAATCTTAATACCCCCCTACTTCTCCCCCCCTTATCCCTCCCTACCCACCCATCCTCCCCAGTCCCTTTCCCTTTGGTACCTGTTAGTCCATTCTTGAGTTCTGTGATTCTGCTGCTGTTTTGTTCCTTCAGTTTTTCCTTTGTTCTTATATTCCACAGATAAGTGAAATCATTTGGTATTTCTCTTTCTCCGCTTGGCTTGTTTCACTGAGCATAATACCCTCCAGCTCCATCCATGTTGCTGCAAATGATTGGATTTGCCCTTTTCTTATAGCTGAGTAGTATTCCATTGTGTATATGTACCACATCTTCTTTATCCATTCATCTATTGATGGACATTTAGGTTGCTTCCAATTCTTGGCTATTGTAAATAGTGCTGCAATAAACATAGGGGTGCATCTGTCTTTCTCAAACTTGATTGCTGCATTCTTAGGGTAAATTCCTAGGAGTGGAATTCCTGGGTCAAATGGTAAGTCTGTTTTGAGCATTTTGATGTACCTCCATACTGCTTTCCACAATGGTTGAACTAACTTACATTCCCACCAGCAGTGTAGGAGGGTTCCCCTTTCCCCACAGCCTCGCCAACATTTGTTGTTGTTTGTCTTTTGGATGGCAGCCATCCTTACTGGTGTGAGGTGATACCTCATTGTAGTTTTAATTTGCATTTCTCTGATAATTAGCGATGTGGAGCATCTTTTCATGTGTCTGTTGGCCATCTGTATTTCTTTTTTGGAGAACTGTCTGTTCAGTTCCTCTGCCCATTTTTTAATTGGGTTATGTGTTTTTTGTTTGTTGAGGCGTGAGAGCTCCTTATATATTCTGGACGTCAAGCCTTTATCGGATGTGTCATTTTCAAATATATTCTCCCATACTGTAGGGATCCTTCTTGTTCTATTGATGGTGTCTTTTGCTGTACAGAAGCTTTTCAGCTTAATATAGTCCCACTTACAAATTTTTGCTGTTGTTTTCCTTGCCCGAGGAGATATGTTCAAGAAGAGGTCACTCATGTTTATGTCTAAGAGGTTTTCGCCTATGTTTTCTTCCAGGAGTTTAATGGTTTCATGGCTTACATTCAGGTCTTTGATCCATTTTGAGTTTACTTTTGTATATGGGGTTAGACAATGGTCCAGTTTCATTCTCCTACATGTAGCTGTCCAGTTTTGCCAGCACCACCTGTTGAAGAGACTGTCATTTCTCCATTGTATGTCCATGGCTCCTTTATCAAATATTAATTGACCATATATGTCTGGGTTAATGTCTGGATTCTCTAGTCTGTTCCATTGGTCTGTGGCTCTGCTCTTGTGCCAGTACCAAATTGTCTTGATTACTATGGCTTTATAGTAGAGCTTGAAGTTGGGGAGTGAGATCCCCCCTACTTTATTCTTCTTTCTCAGGATTGCTTTGGCTATTCGGGGTCTTTGGTGTTTCCATATGAATTTCTGAATTATTTGTTCCAGTTCATTGAAGAATGTTGCTGGTAGTTTCATAGGGATTGCATCAAATCTGTATATTGCTTTGTGCAGGATGGCCATTTTAACGATATTAATTCTTCCTAGCCACGAGCATGGGATGAGTTTCCATCTGTTAGTGTCCCCTTTAATTTCTCTTAAGAGTGATTTGTAGTTTTCAGAGTATAAGTCTTTCACTTCTTTGGTTAGGTTTATTCCTAGGTATTTTATTTTTTTTGATGCAATTGTGAATGGAGTTGTTTTCCTGATTTCTCTCTCTGTTGGTTCATTGTTAGTATATAGGAAAGCCACAGATTTCTGTGTGTTGATTTTGTATCCTGCAACTTTGCTGTATTCCGATATCAGTTCTAGTAGTTTTGGGGTGGAGTCTTTAGGGTTTTTTATGTACAGTATCATGTCATCTGCAAATAGTGACAGTTTAACTTCTTCTTTACCAATCTGGATTCCTTGTATTTCTTTATTTTGTCTGATTGCCGTGGCTAGGACCTCCAGTACTATGTTAAATAACAGTGGAGAGAGTGGGCATCCCTGTCTAGTTTCCGATCTCAGAGGAAATGCTTTCAGCTTCTCGCTGTTCAATATAATGTTGGCTGTGGGTTTATCATAGATGGCCTTTATTATGTTGAGGTACTTGCCCTCTATTCCCATTTTGCTGAGAGTTTTTAACATGAATGGATGTTGAACTTTGTCAAATGCTTTTTCATCATCTATGGAGATGATCATGTGGTTTTTGTCTTTCTTTTTGTTGATGTGGTGGATGATGTTGATGGACTTTCGAATGTTGTACCATCCTTGCATCCCTGGAATGAATCCCACTTGGTCATGGTGTATGATCCTTTTGATGTATTTTTGAATTCGGTTTGCTAGTATTTTGTTGAGTATTTTTGCATCTACGTTCATCAGGGATATTGGTCTGTAGTTTTCTTTTTTGGTGGGGTCTTTGCCTGGTTTTGGTATTAGGGTGATGTTAGCTTCATAGAATGAGTTTGGGAGTATCCCCTCCTCCTCTATTTTTTGGAAAACTTTAAGGAGAATGGGTATTATGTCTTCCCTGTATGTCTGATAAAATTCCGAGGTAAATCCATCTGGCCCGGGGGTTTTGTTCTTTGGTAGTTTTTTGATTACCTCTTCAATTTCGTTGCTGGTAATTGGTCTGTTTAGATTTTCTGTTTCTTCCTGGGTCAATCTTGGAAGGTTATATTTTTCTAGGAAGTTGTCCATTTGTCCTAGGTTTCCCAGCTTGTTAGCATATAGGTTTTCATAGTATTCTCCAATAATTCTTTGCATTTCCTTGGGGTCCGTCGTGATTTTTCCTTTCTCGTTTCTGATACTGTTGATTTGTGTTGACTCTCTTTTCTTCTTAATAAGTCTGGCTAGAGGCTTATCTATTTTGTTTATTTTCTCGAAGAACCAGCTCTTGGTTTCATTGATTTTTGCTATTGTTTTATTCTTCTCAATTTTATTTATTTCTTCTCTGATCTTTATTATGTCCCTCCTTCTGCTGACCTTAGGCCTCATCTGTTCTTCTTTTTCCAATTTTGATAATTGTGACATTAGACCATTCATTTGGGATTGCTCTTCCTTTTTTAAATATGCTTGGATTGCTATATACTTTCCTCTTAAGACTGCTTTTGCTGTGTCCCACAGAAGTTGGGGCTTAGTGTTGTTGTTGTCATTTGTTTCCATATATTGCTGGATCTCCATTTTGATTTGGTCATTGATCCATTGATTATTTAGGAGCGTGTTGTTAAGCCTCCATGTGTTCGTGAGCCTCTTTGCTTTCTTTGTACAGTTTATTTCTAGTTTTATGCCTTTGTGGTCTGAAAAGTTGGTTGGTAGGATTTCAATCTTTTGGAATTTTCTGAGGCTCTTTTTGTGGCCTAGTATGTGGTCTATTCTGGAGAATGTTCCATGTGCACTTGAGAAGAATGTATATCCCGCTGCTTTTGGATGTAGAGTTCTATAGATGTCTATTAGGTCCATCTGCTCTACTGTGTTGTTCAGTGCTTCCGTGTCCTTACTTATTTTCTGCCCAGTGGATCTATCCTTTGGGGTGAGTGGTGTGTTGAAGTCTCCTAGAATGAATGCATTGCAGTCTATATCCCCCTTTAGTTCTGTTAGTATTTGTTTCACATATGCTGGTGCTCCTGTGTTGGGTGCATATATATTTAGAATGGTTATATCCTCTTGTTTGACTGAGCCCTTTATCATTATGTAGTGTCCTTCTTTATCTCTTGTTACTTTCTTTGTTTTGAAGTCTATTTTGTCTGATATTAGTACTGCAACCCCTGCTTTCTTCTCACTGTTGTTTGCTTGAAATATGTTTTTCCATCCCTTGACTTTTAGTCTGTACATGTCTTTGGGTTTGAGGTGAGTTTCTTGTAAGCAGCATATAGATGGGTCTTGCTTTTTTATCCATTCTGTTACTCTGTGTCTTTTGATTGGTGCATTCAACCCATTAACATTTAGGGTGACTATTGAAAGATATGTACTTATTGCCATTGCAGGCTTTAAATTCGTGGTTACCAAAGGTTCAAGGTTAGCCTCTTTAGTATCTTACTGCCTAACTTAGCTCGCTTATTGAGCTGTTATATACACTGTCTGGAGATTCTTTTCTTCTCTCCCTTCTTGTTCCTCCTCCTCAATTCTTCATATGTTGGGTGTTTTGTGCTGTGCTCTTTCTAGGAGTGCTCCCATCTAGAGCAGTCCCTGTAAGATGTTCTGTAGAGGTGGTTTGTGGAAAGCAAATTCCCTCAGCTTTTGTTTGTCTGGGAATTGTTTAATCCCACCGTCATATTTGAATGATAGTCGTGCTGGATACAGTATCCTTAGTTCAAGGCCCTTCTGTTTCATTGCATTAAATATATCATGCCATTCTCTTCTGGCCTGTAGGGTTTCTGTCGAGAAGTCTGATGATAGCCTGATGGGTTTTCCTTTATAGGTGACCTTTTTCTCTCTAGCTGCCTTTAAAACTCTCTCCTTGTCCTTGATCTTTGCCATTTTAATTATTATGTGTCTTGGTGTTGCCCTTCTTGGATCCTTTCTGTTGGGGGTTCTGTGTATTTCCGTGGTCTGTTTGATTACTTCCTCCCCCAGTGTGGGGAAGTTTTCAGCAATTATTTCTTCTAAGATTCTTTCCATCTCTTTTCCTCTCTCTTCTTCTTCTGGGACCCCTATAATACGGATATTGCTCCTTTTAGATTGGTCACACAGTTCTCTTAATATTGTTTCATTCCTGGAGATCCTTTTGTCTCTCTCTATGTCAGCTTCCATGCGTTCCTGTTCTCTGATTTCAATTCCATCAATGGCCTCTTGCATTCTATCCATTCTGCTTATAAACCCTTCCAGAGTTTGTTTCATTTCTGCGATCTCCTTTCTGGCATCTGTGATCTCTTTCCGGACTTCATCCCATTTTTCTTGCGTATTTCTCTGCATCTCTGTCAGCATGTTTATGATTCTTATTTTGAATTCTTTGTCAGGAAGACTGGTTAGGTCTGTCTCCTTCTCTGGTGTTGTCTCTGTGATCTTTGTCTGCCTGTAGCTTTGCCTTTTCATGGTGATAGGAATAGTCTGCAGAACTGGGACGAGTGACGGCTGGAAGGACTTCCTTTCTTGTTGGTTTGTGGCCCTCCTCTCCTGGGAGAACAGCGGCTTCTAGTGGCTTGTGCTGCGCAGCTGCGCGCAGACAGGGCTTCTGCTTTCTGCCCGGCTGCTATGGAGTTAATCTCCGCTGTTGCTGTGGGCGTGGCCTGGCTCGGGCAGCTACTCCAAAATGGTGGAGTCGCGTTGGAGCAGGAGCTGCTGGGAGGCTATTTATCTCCGTAAGGGGCCTCCCTGCTCCCTGCAGCCCAGGGGTTAGGGTGCCCAGAGATCCCGGATTCCCTACCTCTGGATTAAGTGGCCCGCCCTGCCCCTTTAAGACTTCCAAAAGGCACCCGACAAAACAAAACAATGACCACAAAAAAAAACAAAAAAAAAAAATTTTTTTTTAATTAAAAAAAAAAAAAATTTAATTAAATTTAAAAAAAAAAGGTGGTCGTTCGTTTTTCTTTATTCTCCGGTGCCAGCCTCATGCCTCTGCTCACCGGTCTTTCTGCCCTGTTTCCCTAATATTGGGGTCCCTGTCCCTTTAAGACTTCCAAAAAGCGCTCACCAAAACAAAGCAGCAAAAAAGCAAAAAAAAAAATGGTCGCGCGCTTTTCTTATGTCCTCTGTCGCCCAGCCTCCAGTGCCTGCTCACTGTTCTTGCTGTCCTGTTTTCCCAGTATCGAGGGCCCTGCACTCTGGCCCGGATGGCTGGGGCTGGGTGTTCGGCAGCCCTGGGCTCCGTCTCCCTCCCGCTCTGCCTGCTCTTATCCCGCCGGGAGCTGGGGGGAGGGGCGCTCGGCTCCCGCGGGGCCGTGGCTTGTATCTTACCCCCTTCGCGAGGCGCTGGGTTCTCTCAGGTGTGGATGTGGTCCGGATATTGTCCTGTGTCCTCTGGTCTTTATTCCCCTTCGCGAGGCGCTGGGTTCTCTCAGGTGTGGATGTGGTCTGGATATTGTCCTGTGTCCTCTGGTCTTTATTCTAGGAAGGGTTGTCTTTGTTATATTTTCATAGATATATGTTGTTTTGGGAGGAGATTTCCGCTGCTCTACTCACGCCGCCATTTTCCGCCCCACCTTACTGCACTTTTTAAACTGGATATCATTCTTCTTTTCTGTTTGTAGTTTAGCTATGTTATTCACCATTCAACATCTGGTTATGAACAATAACTTTGTGTCAATCGGTATGTATCTGTATCTATGTATCTAACTGTCTGTCTGTCTATCTATGTATCTATGTATCTATGTATGTATCTATGTATCTATGAATCTATCTATCTATCTATCTATCTATCTATCTATCTATCTATCTATCTATCTATCTATCTATCTATCTATATATCTTCCTATCATCTACCTATGATGTCTATCATCTATCAATCTATGTACCTATCTATCTATCTTTCATCTGTCGTCTGTCTACCTATCTATCTATGAATCAATCATCTTTTTGTCAGCCCATCTATCCTTATGTACAGAACAGTTAACAACATAGCCTATGTCTCTTCCCTACATTATGCTTCCAGAAACGTTGCAAGGTAACTAAGCCATAAGGAGAGCACTGTGTTCACCAAAACACTTTCAGGTAGACTCAGCCGCGTGTGCTTACAAAACCAGTAAATGGAGGTGAAAGGACTTGAACCGTATCTCTGTCCTCTGTCCTCTGTCCTCTTATAATTCCTGCTCGCTTATTGACTTTATTTAGCCACATTCAGTGAGTAAGTGATCCCTGAAGACCACAAGTATCCTTCCTCTGGGCTTGTTGTCTACAGAAAAGTGTACTTGGTTCTTTGCACACCACCATGTTTGTGGGACATCGGCGTGATCACTGCTGATAGGTGGAGGGACAAATATAAAGGAACACATGTTTCTGGACAGGAGCAGCTGGGAACAAAGAGTGTGTTGTGGAGTGAAGTGTTTATTTGAGGGTCCAAACTTCCCTCTTTAGGTGGTTATTACATCTTTACATTCGTGAACATCATAAAAAGCAATGATTTTAAAAGCCCAGACGCATATTATTACAGCAATTCATTTGTTGAGGTGAGAGGAAATTAGAAGGAAGTTGCTGCACAACTACATCTAGGCCTGAGCACTGCTGAAATCAAACAAAAAGAATTCACGGTGGCTAGATAGGGCTATTTCCTACTGACTCTCCCTGGGTAGTCATAGAGAATCCATTTGTTTGTTTCTCAGTTTCACTTGTACAGGTTACGTGTCCCCGCCCCTTCAGCTTGTACTTTGTCTGTGTCCTCGGATCTCAAGTGAGTCTCCAGTAAAGGAGCACAAAGGTGGTCTTGAGTTTTCGTCAGTACTTCTAACCCTGTGTCTTTTGATTGGAGCACTCAAAGCCTGTACTTCTATTCTGATATTTGAGAGCTGAGCTCTTACTGCACTTTGAAATTTTTTTTGTTCTCATTAATATACAATCACATGCAGAACATTATGTTTTCCGGTCTAACACCTTCAGAAAGTCCCCCCCAAATCCCAGTTACAGTCGCTGTCCATCAGCATGTACTAAGATGCTGTAGAATCACTACATGTCTTCTCTGTGTTGTACAGCCCTACCCATGACCCCCACCCTACACATTATACATGCTAATCCTAATGCCCCCATTCTTTCTCCCCGCCCTTATTACTCCCTTCAAACAAACCCTACAAAGTCCCTTTCTCTTTGGTAACTGTTAGTCCACTCTCGGGTTCTGTGAGTCTGCTGCTGTCTTTTCCTTCCATTTTTCTTTGTTTTCATACTCCACACATGAGTGAAATCATTTGGTACATGTATTTCTCCGCCTGGCCTATTTGACTGAGCATAATACCCTCTAGTTCCATCCACGTTATTGCAAATGATAGGATTTGTTTTCTTCTTATGGCTGCTTACTGCACTTTTTAAATGGGATTTCATTCTTCTTTTTGTTTGTAGTTTCGCTATGTGCTTTCACCATTGCTCTCATGGTTATGAGCAGTAGCTTTGTGTTAATCGATATGTACCTATGTCTATCTATCTGTCTGTCTATCTATTTATCAATCAATCAATTAATCATCTTTTTGTCTGCACATCTGTCCTTGTGTACAGAACAGATAACCATATGTCCTATATCACTTTCCTACACTATGCTTCCAAAAATCGTGCAAATTATCTAGGCTGTAGAGAGAGCACTGGGTTCACCGAGACACTTGCAGG
Source organism: Manis pentadactyla (assembly GCF_030020395.1). Taxonomy (NCBI): domain Eukaryota; kingdom Metazoa; phylum Chordata; class Mammalia; order Pholidota; family Manidae; genus Manis; species Manis pentadactyla. The sequence continues at coordinate 5,436,624 of NC_080027.1, read as the reverse complement.
TCGAGTCGGCCTCGTGTACATACAAAACCAGGAAATGGTTTTGCTGGGACTTGAACCCGTGTCTCTATCCTCTGTCCTCTTTCATCTCCTTCTAACTTGCTCTCTGTATTTAGCCACATTCGTTGACTAAGTGCTCCCTGAAGACCGCAAGTATCATTCCTCTGGACCTGTTGTCGACAGAAAAGTAAACTTGTTGCTTTGCTCACCGCCATGTTTGAAGGACATCAGCGTGATCACCGCCGATAGGACGGAGGGTCAAATAAAAAGGAACACCAATTCCTAGACAGGAGCAGTTGGGAGCTAAGAGTGCATTGTGGAGTGACGTGTTTATTTGAGTGTCCAAACTTCCGTCTTTAGGTGGTTATTAGATCTTCACATTCGTGAACATCATAAAACCCACTGATTTCAAAGGCCCAGATGCTTATTATTACAGCAACTCAGTTGTTGAAGTGAGAGAAAATGAGAAGTATATTGCTGCACCACTAAATCAATGGCTGGGAACTGCTGAAACCAAACAAAAAGAATTCACAGTGGCCAGGTAGGGCTACTTCCTGCTGACTGTCTCTGGGGACTCAAACAGAATCCATTTGTTTGATTGTTTTTCAGTTTCACTCGTGTAGGGTACATGTCCACACATCTTCGGCTTGCAGTTTGTCTGTGTCCTTGGATCTCAAGTGAGTCTCCTGTAAGTAAGCACGTAGGTGTCTTGAGTTTTCATCCTTTCTTTTAACCCTGTGTCTTTTGCTTGCAGCACTCAGTGCCTGAACTTTTATTCTGATGATACAGAGCTGTGCACTTATTGCACTTAAAGAATTTTTTTATGATTAACCTTCAATCACGTGAAGAGCATTATGTTTACTATGATCCCCCCTTCACCAAATCCCTCCGAAAAACCTCTTCAGTCACTGTCTGTCAGCGTAGTTGGATGCTGTAGACCCCTTCACCATGTCCCCCCCACAGACCGCGTTACAGTAGCTGTCCATCAGTGAGTAGTAAGATGCTATATGATCTCTACTAGTCTTCTCTGTGGTGTACAGTACTCCCCATGCACACCCCACCCCACGCATTATACATGCTAATCCTAATGCCCCCATTCTTTCTTCCCACACTTATACCTCCCTTCAGACACACCCTGCCCAGTCCTTTTCCTTTTCGTAACTTTAGTCAACTCTCGGGTTCTGTGAGTCTGCTGCTGTTTTTCTCCTTCAGTTTTTCTTTGTTATTATACTCCACACATGAGTGAAATCGCTTGGTAGTTGTCTTTCTCCGCCTGGCCTATTACTTTGAACATACTGCCGTCTACCTCCATCCACATCACTGCAAATGATAGTATTTGTTTTCTTCTTAAGGCTGCTTACTGCACTTTTTAAACTGGATATCATTCTTCCTTTCTGTTTGTAGTTTAGCTATGTTATTCACCATTCAACATCTGGTTATGAACAATAACTTTGTGTCAATCGGTATGTATCTGTATCTATGTATCTAACTGTCTGTCTGTCTATCTATGTATCTATGTATGTATGTATGTATCTATGTATGTATGTATGTATCTATGTATCTATGAATCTATCTATATATCTATCTATCTATCTATCTATCTATCTATCTATCTATCTATCTATCTATCTATCTATCTATATATCTTCCTATCATCTACCTATGATGTCTATCATCTATCAATCTATGTACCTATCTATCTATCTTTCATCTGTCGTCTGTCTACCTATCTATCTATGAATCAATCATCTTTTTTTCAGCCCATCTATCCTTATGTACAAAACAGTTAACAACATAGCCTATGTCTCTTCCCTACATTATGCTTCCAGAAACGTTGCAAGGTAACTAAGCCATAAGGAGAGCACTGTGTTCACCAATACACTTTCAGGTAGACTCAGCCGCGTGTGCTTACAAAACCAGTAAATGGAGGTGAAAGGACTTGAACCGTATCTCTGTCCTCTGTCCTCTTATAATTCCTGCTCGCTTATTGACGTTATTTAGCCACATTCAGTGAGTAAGTGATCCCTGAAGACCACAAGTATCCTTCATCTGGGCTTGTTGTCTACAGAAAAGTGTACTTGGTTCTTTGCACACCACCATGTTTGTGGGATATCGGCGTGATCACTGCTGATAGGTGGAGGGACAAATATAAAGGAAAACCTATTTCTGGACAGGAGCAGCTGGGAACAAAGAGTGTGTTGTGGAGTGAAGTGTTTATTTGATGGTCCAAACTTCCCTCTTTAGGTGGTTATTACTTTACATTCGTGAACATCATAAAAAGCAATGATTTTAAAAGCCCAGATGCATATTACTACTGAAATTCATTTGTTGAGGTGATAGGAAATGAGAAGGAAGTTGCTGCACCACTAAATCCATGCTTGAGCACTGCTGAAACCGAACAAAAAGAATTCACGGTAACTAGATAGGGCTATTTTCTACTGACTCTCCCTGGGGACTCAAACAGAATCCATTTGTTTGTTTGTTTCTCAGTTTCACTTGTATAGGGTACCTGTCACCGCTCCTTCAGCTTGTAGAGTGTCTGTGTCCTTGGATCTCAAGTGAGTCTCCAGTAAGGGAGCACGTAGGTGGTCTTGAGTTTTCATCAGTTCTTCTAACCCTGTGACTTTTGATTGGAGCACTCAAAGCCTGTACTTTTATTCTGATATTTGAGAGCTGCGCTCTTACTGCACTTTGAAATTCTTTTTGTTCTCATTAATATACAATCACATGCAGAACATTATGTTTTCCAGTCTACACCCTTCACCACGTCCCCCCGAAATCCCAGTTACAGTCACTGTCCGTCAGCATGTACTAAGATGCTGTAGAGTCACTACATGTCTTCTCTGTGTTGTACAGCCCTACTCATGACCCCCACCATACACATTATACATGCTAATGCTAATGCCCCCATTCTTTGTCCCCGCCCTTTTTATTCCCTTCCCACAAAACCTACCCTGTACCTTCCTCTTTGGTAACTGTTAGTTCACTCTCGGGTTCTGTGATTCTGCTGCTGTCTTTTCCTTCAGTTTTTCTTTGTTACCATACTCCACACATGAGTGAAATCATTTGGTACCTGTATGTCTCCGCCTGGCCTATTAGACTGAGCAAAATACCCTCTAGCTCCATCCACGTTATTGCAAATGATAGGATTTGTTTTCTTCTTATGGCTGCTTACGGCACTTTTTAAACTGGATTTCATTCTTCTTTTTTGGTTGTAGTTTCGCTATGTGCTTTCACCATTGCTCTCATGGTTATGAGCAGTAGCTTTGTGTTAATTGATATGTACCTATATCTATCTTTCTGTATGTCTATCTATTTATCATTCAATCAATCATTTTTGTCTGCATATCTGTCCTTGTGTAAATAACAGTTAACCGTATATCCTATGTCACTTTCCAACACTATGCTTCCATAAATCCTGCAAAGTATCTAGGCTGTAGAGAGAGCACTGGGTTCACCGAGACACTTGCAGGACGAGTCGGCCGCGTATACCTCCAAAACCAGGAAATGGTTGTGCCGGGACTTGAACCCGTGTCTCTATCCACTGTCCTCTTTCATCTCCTTCTAACTTGCTGTCTGTATTTAGCCACATTCATTGATTAAGTGCTCCCTGAAGACCAGTAGTATCATTCCTCTGCGCCTGTTTTCGACAGAAAAGTAAACTTGTTGCTTTGCTCACCACCATGTTTGAAGAACATCAGCGTGATCACCGCCGATAGGACGGAGGGTCAAATAAAAAGGAACACCAATTTCTAGACAGGTGCAGTTGGGAGCTAAGAGTGTATTGTGGAGTGATGTGTTTATTTGAGTGTCCAAACTTCCCTCTTTAGGTGGTTATTAGATCTTGACATTCGTGAACATCATAAAACCCACTGATTTCACAGGCCCAGATGCTTATTATTACAGCAACTCAGTTGTTGAGGTGAGAGAAAATGAGAAGTATGTTGCTGCACCACTAAATCTATGGCTGGGAACTGCTGAAACCAAACAAAAAGAGTTCATGGTGGCCAGATAGGGCTGTTTTCTGCTGTCTATGGGGACTCAAACGGAATCCATTTGTTTGATTGTTTGATTTTCAGTTTCACTCGTGTAGGCTACTTGTCCACACACCTTCGGCTTGTAGTTTGTCTGTGTCCTTGGATCTCAAGTGGGTCTCCTGTAAGTAAGCACGTAGGCGTCTTGAGTTTTCCTCCCTTCTTTTCACCCTGTGTCTTTTGTTTGCAGCACTCAGTGCCTTACATTTTATTCTGATGATTCAGAGCTGTGCACTTATTGCACTTAAAGACATTTTTTATCATTAATCTACACTCACGTGAAGAACATTATGTTTACTATGCTGCCCCCTTCACCAAGTCACCCCATAAAACCTCTTCAGTCGCTGTCGATCAGCGGAGTTGTATGCTGTAGACCCCTTCATCATGTCACCCCCACAGACTCGTTACATTCGTAGTCCATCAGTGAGGAGTAAGATGCTTTAAAACCTCTACTAGTCTTCTCTGTGTTGTACAGTACTCCCCATGCACACCCGACACCACGCATTATACATGCTAATCCTAATGCCCCCATTGTTTCTCCCCACACTTATCACTCACTTCAGACCCACCCTGAACAGTCATTTTCCCTTTAGTAACTTTTAGTCAACTCTCGGGTTCTGGGAGTCTGCTGCTGTTTTTTTCCTTCAGTTTTCCTTTGTTGTTATACTCCACACATGAGTGAAATCACTTGGTACTTGTCTTTCTCCGCCTGCCCTATTTCTCAGAACATACTACTGTCTAGCTCCTTCCACGTCATTGCAAATGGTAGTATTTGTTTTCCACTTAAGTCTGCTTACTGCACTTTTAAACTGGATTTCTTTCTTCCTTTTTGTTTGTAGTTTAGCTATGTTATTTACCATTCAACTCATGGTTATGAACAATAGCTTTCAGTCAATCGATATGAATCTGTATCTATCTATCTAACGGTCTGTCTGTCTATCTATGTATCTATGTATGTATGTATCTATGTATGTATGTATCTATCTATCTATCTTCGTATCAACTATCTATAATGTCTGTCATCTATCAATCTATGTCCCTATCTTTCTATCTCTCATCTGTCATCTGTCTACCTATCTGTCTATGAATCAATCATCTTTTTGTCTGCCCATCTATCCTTATCCACAGAACAGTTAACAACATAGCCTATGTCACTTCCCTACATTATGCTCCCAAAAATCTTGTAAGGTAACTAGGCCGTAAGGAGAGCACTGGGTTCACCGAGACAATTGCTGGTCGATTCAGCCGCGTGTGCTTAGAAAACCAGTAAATGGTGTTGCAGGGACTTGAACCCGTATATCTGTCCTCTGTCATCTTTTACCTCCTTCTCGCTTGCTCACTGTATTTAGCCACATTCATGGACTAAGTGCTCACTGAAGACCTCAAGTATCCTTCATCTGGGCATGTTGTCAACAGAAAAGTGTACTTGGTTCTTTGCACACCACCATGTTTGAGGGACATCGGCGTGATCACTGCTGATAGGTGCAGGGACAAATATAAAGGAACACCTATTTCTGGACAGGAGCAGTTGGGAACAAAGAGTGTGTTGTGGAGTGAAGTGTTTATTTGAGGGTCCAAACTTCCCTCCTTAGGTGGTTATTACTTCTTTACATTCGTGAACATCATAAAAAGCAATGATTTTAAAATCACAGACGCATATTATTACAGCAATTCATTTGTTGAAGTGAGAGGAAATGAGAAGGAAGTTGCTGCACCACTAAATCTATGCCTGAGCACTGCTGAAACCAAACAAAATGAATTCACGGTGGCTAGATAGGGCTATTTCCTACTGACTCTCACTGGTCACTCAAACAGAATCCATTTGTTTGTTTGTTTCTCAGTTTCACTTGTATAGGGTACCTGTCACCGCCCCTTCAGCTTGTAGAGTGTCTGTGTCCTTGGATCTCAAGTGAGTCTCCAGTAAGGGAGCACGTAGGTGGTCTTGAGTGTTCATCAGTCCTTCTAACCCTGTGTCTTTTGATTAGAGCACTCAAAGCCTCTACTTTTATTCTGATATTTGAAAGCTGCGCTCTTACTGCACTTTGAAATTCTTTTTGTTCTCATTAATATACAATCACATGAAGAACTTTATGTTTTCCAGTCTACACCCTTCACCAAGTCCCCCCCAAATCCCAGTTAGAGTCGCTGTCTGTCAGCATGTACTAAGATGCTGTAGAATCACTACATGTCTTCTCTGTGTTGTACAGCCCTACCCATGACCCCCACCCTACACATTATACATGCTAATGCTAATGCCCCCATTCTTTGTCCCCGCCCTTTTTATTCCCTTCCCACAAACCCTACCCTGTCCCTTTCTCTTTGGTAACTGTTAGTCCACTCTCGGGTTCTGTGATTCTGCTGCTGTCTTTTCCTTCAGTTTTTCTTTGTTACCATACTCCACACATGAGTGAAATCATTTGGTACCTCTATGTCTCCGCCTGGCCTATTAGACTGAGCAAAATACCCTCTAGCTCCATCCACGTTATTGCAAATGATAGGATTTGTTTTCTTCTTATGGCTGCTTACTGCACTTTTTAAACTGGATTTCACTCTTCTTTTTTCTTTGTAGTTTCTCTATGTGCTTTCACCATTGCTCTCCTGGTTATGAGCAGTAGCTTTGTGTTAATCGATATGTACCTATATCTATCTTTCTGTATGTCTATCTATTTATCATTCAATCAATCATTTTTGTCTGCCTATCTGTCCTTGTGTAAATAACAGTTAACCGTATATCCTATGTCACTTTCCAACACTATGCTTCCATAAATCCTGCAAAGTATCTAGGCTGTAGAGAGAGCACTGGGTTCACCGAGACACTTGCAGGACGAGTCGGCCGCGTATACCTCCAAAACCAGGAAATGGTTGTGCCGGGACTTGAACCCGTGTCTCTATCCACTGTCCTCTTTCATCTCCTTCTAACTTGCTGTCTGTATTTAGCCACATTCATTGATTAAGTGCTCCCTGAAGACCAGTAGTATCATTCCTCTGCGCCTGTTTTCGACAGAAAAGTAAACTTGTTGCTTTGCTCACCACCATGTTTGAAGAACATCAGCGTGATCACCGCCGATAGGACGGAGGGTCAAATAAAAAGGAACACCAATTTCTAGACAGGTGCAGTTGGGAGCTAAGAGTGTATTGTGGAGTGATGTGTTTATTTGAGTGTCCAAACTTCCCTCTTTAGGTGGTTATTAGATCTTGACATTCGTGAACATCATAAAACCCACTGATTTCACAGGCCCAGATGCTTATTATTACAGCAACTCAGTTGTTGAGGTGAGAGAAAATGAGAAGTATGTTGCTGCACCACTAAATGTATGGCTGGGAACTGCTGAAACGAAACAAAAAGAGTTCATGGTGGCCAGATAGGGCTGTTTTCTGCTGTCTATGGGGACTCAAACGGAATCCATTTGTTTGATTGTTTGATTTTCAGTTTCACTCGTGTAGGCTACTTGTCCACACACCTTCGGCTTGTAGTTTGTCTGTGTCCTTGGATCTCAAGTGGGTCTCCTGTAAGTAAGCACGTAGGCGTCTTGAGTTTTCCTCCCTTCTTTTCACCCTGTGTCTTTTGTTTGCAGCACTCAGTGCCTTACATTTTATTCTGATGATTCAGAGCTGTGCACTTATTGCACTTAAAGACATTTTTTATCATTAATCTACACTCACGTGAAGAACATTATGTTTACTATGCTGCCCCCTTCACCAAGTCACCCCATAAAACCTCTTCAGTCGCTGTCGATCAGCGGAGTTGTATGCTGTAGACCCCTTCATCATGTCACCCCCACAGACTCGTTACATTCGTAGTCCATCAGTGAGGAGTAAGATGCTTTAAAACCTCTACTAGTCTTCTCTGTGTTGTACAGTACTCCCCATGCACACCCGACACCACGCATTATACATGCTAATCCTAATGCCCCCATTGTTTCTCCCCACACTTATCACTCACTTCAGACCCACCCTGAACAGTCATTTTCCCTTTAGTAACTTTTAGTCAACTCTCGGGTTCTGGGAGTCTGCTGCTGTTTTTTTCCTTCAGTTTTCCTTTGTTGTTATACTCCACACATGAGTGAAATCACTTGGTACTTGTCTTTCTCCGCCTGCCCTATTTCTCAGAACATACTACTGTCTAGCTCCTTCCACGTCATTGCAAATGGTAGTATTTGTTTTCCACTTAAGTCTGCTTACTGCACTTTTAAACTGGATTTCTTTCTTCCTTTTTGTTTGTAGTTTAGCTATGTTATTTACCATTCAACTCATGGTTATGAACAATAGCTTTCAGTCAATCGATATGAATCTGTATCTATCTATCTAACGGTCTGTCTATCTATGTATCTATGTATGTATGTATCTATGTATGTATGTATCTATGTATCTATCTATCTATCTTCGTATCAACTATCTATAATGTCTGTCATCTATCAATGTATGTCCCTATCTTTCTATCTCTCATCTGTCATCTGTCTACCTATCTGTCTATGAATCAATCATCTTTTTGTCTGCCCATCTATCCTTATCCACAGAACAGTTAACAACATAGCCTATGTCACTTCCCTACATTATACTCCCAAAAATCTTGTAAGGTAACTAGGCCGTAAGGAGAGCACTGGGTTCACCGAGACAATTGCTGGTCGATTCAGCCGCGTGTGCTTAGACAACCAGTAAATGGTGTTGCAGGGACTTGAACCCGTATATCTGTCCTCTGTCATCTTTTACCTCCTTCTCGCTTGCTCACTGTATTTAGCCACATTCATGGACTAAGTGCTCACTGAAGACCTCAAGTATCCTTCATCTGGGCATGTTGACGACAGAAAAGTGTACTTGGTTCTTTGCACACCAACATGATTGAGGGACATCGGCGTGATCACTGCTGATAGGTGGAGAGACAAATATAAAGGAACACCTATTTCTGGACAGGAGCATTTGGGAACAAAGTGTGTGTTGTGGAGTGAAGTGTTTATTGGATGGTCCAAACTTCCCTCTTTAGGTGGTTATTACTTTACATTCGTGAACATCATAAAAAGCAATGATTTTAAAAGCCCAGACGCATATTACTACTGAAATTCATTTGTTGAGGTGAGAGGAAATGAGAAGGAAGTTGCTGCACCACTAAATCCATGCCTGAGCACTGCTGAAACCAAACAAAAAGAATTCACGGTGGCTAGATAGGGCTATTTTCTACTGACTCTCCCTGGGGACTCAAACTGAATCCATTTGTTTGTTTCATTCTCAGTTTCACTTGTATAGGGTACCTGTCACCGCCCCTTCAGCTTGTAGAGTGTCTGTGTCCTTGGATCTCAAGTGAGTCTCCAGTAAGGGAGCACGTAGGTGGTCTTGAGTGTTCATCAGTCCTTCTAACCCTGTGTCTTTTGATTAGAGCACTCAAAGCCTCTACTTTTATTCTGATATTTGAGAGCTGCGCTCTTACTGCACTTTGAAATTCTTTTTGTTCTCTTTAATATACAATCACATGCAGAACTTTATGTTTTCCAGTCTACACCCTTCACCAAGTCCCTCCCAAATCCCAGTTACAGTCGCTGTCTGTCAGCATGTACTAAGATGCTGTAGAATCACTACATGTCTTCTCTGTGTTGTACAGCCCTACCCATGACCCCCACCCTACACATTATACATGCTAATGCTAATGCCCCAATTCTTTGTCCCCGCCCTTTTTACTCCCTTCCCACCAACCCTCCCCTGTCCCTTTCTCTTTGGTAACTGTTAGTCCACTCTCGGGTTCTGTGATTCTGCTGCTGCCTTTTCCTTCAGTTTTTCTTTGTTACCATACTCCACACATGAGTGAAATCATTTGGTATCTGTATGTCTCCGCCTGGCTTATTAGACTGAGCAAAATACCCTCTAGCTCCATCCACGTTATTGCAAATGATAGGATTTGTTTTCTTCTTATGGCTGCTTACTGCACTTTTTAAACTGGATTTCACTCTTCTTTTTTCTTTGTAGTTTCGCTATGTGCTTTCACCATTGCTCTCCTGGTTATGAGCAGTAGCTTTGTGTTAATCGATATGTACCTGTATCTATCTTTCTGTATGTCTATCTATTTATCATTCAATCAATCATTTTTGTCTGCCCATCTGTCCTTGTGTAAATAACAGTTAAGCATATATCCTTTATCACTTTCCTACACTATGCTTCCAAAAATCCTGCAAAGTATCTAGGCTGTAGAGAGAGCACTGGGTTCACCGAGACACTTGCAGAACGAGTCGGCCGCGTATACCTCCAAAACCAGGAAATGGTTGTGCCGGGACTTGAACCCGTGTCTCTATCCACTGTCCTCTTTCATCTCCTTCTAACTTGCTATCTGTATTTAGCCACATTCATTGATTAAGTGCTCCCTGAAGACCAGTAGTATCATTCCTCTGCGCCTGTTTTCGACAGAAAAGTAAACTTGCTGCTTTGCTCACCACCATATTTGAAGGACATCAGCGTGATCACCGACGATAGGACGGAGGGTCAAATAAAAAGGAACACCAATTTCTAGACAGGTGCAGTTGGGAGCTAAGAGTGTATTGTGGAGTGATGTGTTTATTTGAGTGTCCAAACTTCCCTCTTTAGGTGGTTATTAGATCTTCACATTCGTGAACATCATAAAACATACTGATTTCACAGGCCCAGATGCTTATTATTACAGCATCTCAGTTGTTGAGGTGAGAGAAAATGAGAAGTATGTTTCTGCCCCACTAAATCTATGGCTGGGAACTGCTGAAACCAAACAAAAAGAGTTCATGGTGGCCAGATAGGGCTGTTTTCTGCTGTCTATGGGGACTCAAACGGAATCCATTTGTTTGATTGTTTGATTTTCAGTTTCACTCGTGTAGGGTACTTGTCCACACACCTTCGGCTTGTAGTTTGTCTGTGTCCTTGGATCTCAAGTGAGTCTCCTGTAAGTAAGCACGTAGGCGTCTTGAGATTTCCTCCCTTCTTTTCACCCTGTGTCTTTTGTTTGCAGCACTCAGTGCCTTACATTTTATTCTGATGATTCAGAGCTGTGCACTTATTGCACTTAAAGAAATTTTTTTATCATTAATCTACACTCACGTGAAGAACATTATGTTTACTATGCTACCCCCTTCACCAAGTCACCCCATAAAACCTCTTCAGTCGCTGTCGATCAGCGGAGTTGTATGCTGTAGACCCCTTCATCATGTCCCCCCCCCACAGACTCGTTACATTCGTAGTCCATCAGTGAGGAGTGAGATGCTATAAAACCTCTACTAGTCTTCTCTGTGTTGTACAGTACTCCCCATGCACACCCGACACCACGCATTATACATGCTAATCCTAATGCCCCCATTGTTTCTCCCCACACTTATCCCTCACTTCAGACCCACCCTGAACAGTCATTTTCCCTTTGGTAACTTTTAGTCAACTCTCGGGTTCTGTGAGTCTGCTGCTGTTTTTTTCCTTCAGTTTTTCTTTGTTGTTATACTCCACACATGAGTGAAATCACTTGGTACTTGTCTTTCTCCGCCTGCCCTATTTCTCAGAACATACTACTGTCTAGCTCCATCCACGTCATTGCAAATGGTAGTATTTGTTTTCCTCTTAAGGCTGCTTACTGCAATTCTAATCTAGATTTCATTCTTCCTTTTTGTTTGTAGTTTAGCTATGTTATTCACCATTCAAGTCCTGGTTATGAACAATAGCTTTGAGTCAATCGATATGTATCTGTATCTATCTATCTAACGGTCTGTCTGTCTATCTATGGATCTATGTATCTATGTATGTATGTATCTATGTATCTATGTATCTATGTATCTATCTATCTTCGTATCAACTATCTATAATGTCTGTCATCTAACAATCTATGTCCCTATCTTTCTATCTCTCATCTGTCATCTGTCTACCTATCTGTCTATGAATCAATCATCTTTTTGTCTGCCCATCTATCCTTATCCACAGAACAGTTAACAACATAGCCTATGTCACTTCCCTACATTATACTCCCAAAAATCTTGTAAGGTAACTAGGCTGTAAGGAGAGCACTGGGTTCACCGAGACAATTGCTGGTCGATTCAGCTGCGTGTGCTTAGACAACCAGTAAATGGTGTTGCAGGGACTTGAACCCGTATCTCTGTCCTCTGTCATCTTTTACCTCCTTCTCGCTTGCTCACTGTATTTAGCCACATTCATGGACTAAGTGCTCACTGAAGACCTCAAGTATCCTTCATCTGGGCATGTTGACGACAGAAAAGTGTACTTGGTTCTTTGCACACCAACATGATTGAGGGACATCGGCGTGATCACTGCTGATAGGTGGAGAGACAAATATAAAGGAACACCTATTTCTGGACAGGAGCATTTGGGAACAAAGTGTGTGTTGTGGAGTGAAGTGTTTATTGGATGGTCCAAACTTCCCTCTTTAGGTGGTTATTACTTTACATTCGTGAACATCATAAAAAGCAATGATTTTAAAAGCCCAGACGCATATTACTACTGAAATTCATTTGTTGAGGTGAGAGGAAATGAGAAGGAAGTTGCTGCACCACTAAATCTATGCCTGAGAACTGCTGAAAACAAACAAAAAGAATTCACAGTGGCTAGATAGGGCTATTTCCTACTGACTCTCTCTGGGGACTCAAACAGAATCTATTTGTTTGTTTGTTTCTCAGTTTCACTTGTATAGGGTAACTGTCACCGCCCCTTCAGCTTGTAGAGTGTCTGTGTCCTTGGATCACAAGTGAGACTCCAGTTAGGGAGACGTAGGTGGTCTTGAGTTTTCATCAGTTCTTTTAACCCTGTGTCTTTTGATTGGAGCACTCAAAGCCTCTACTTTTATTCTGATATTTGAGAGCTGCGCTCTTACTGCACTTTGAAATTCTTTTTGTTCTCATTAATATACAATCACATGCAGAACATTATGTTTACTAGTCTACCCCCTTCACCAAGTCCCCCCCAAATCCCAGTTACAGTCGCTGTCCGTCAGCATGTACTAAGATGCTGTAGAATCACTACATGTCTTCTCTGTGTTGTACAGCCCTACCCATGACCCCCACCCTACACATTATACATGCTAATGCTAATGCCCCCATTCTTTGTCCCCGCCCTTTTTAATCCCTTCCCACAAACCCTACCCTGTCCCTTTCTCTTTGGTAACTGTTAGTCCACTCTCGCGTTCTGTGATTCTGCTGCTGTCTTTTCCTTCAGTTTTTCTTTGTTACCATACTCCACACATGAGTGAAATCATTTGGTACATGTATGTCTCCGCCTGGCCTATTAGACTGAGCAAAATACCCTCTAGCTCCATCCACGTTATTGCAAATGATAGGATTTGTTTTCTTCTTATGGCTGCTTACTGCACTTTTTAAACAGGATTTCACTCTTCTTTTTTGTTTGTAGTTTCTCTATGTGCTTTCACCATTGCTCTCCTGGTTATGAGCAGTAGCTTTGTGTTAATCGATATGTACCTATATCTATCTTTCTGTATGTCTATCTATTTATCATTCAATCAATCATTTTTGTCTGCCCATCTCTCCTTGTGTAAAGAACAGTTAACCATATATCCTTTATCACTTTCCTACACTATGCTTCCAAAAATCCTGAAAAGTATCTAGGCTGTAGAGAGAGCACTGTGTTCACCGAGACTCTTGCAGGACGAGTCGGCCTCGTGTACCTCCAAAACCAGGAAATGGTTGTGCCAGGACTTGAACCCGTGTCTCTATCCACTGTCCTCTTTCATCTCCTTCTAACTTGCTGTCTGTATTTAGCCACATTCATTGATTAAGTGCTCCCTGAAGACCAGTAGTATCATTCCTCTGGGCCTGTTTTCGACAGAAATGTAAACTTGTTGCTTTGCTCACCACCATGTTTGAAGGACATCAGCGTGATCACCGCCGATAGGACGGAGGGTCAAATAAAAAGGAACACCAATTTCTAGACAGGTGCAGTTGGGAGCTAAGAGTGTATTGTGGAGTGATGTGTTTATTTGAGTGTCCAAACTTCCCTCTTTAGGTGGTTATTAGATCTTCACATTCGTGAACATCATAAAACCCACTGATTTCACAGGCCCAGATGCTTATTATTACAGCAACTCAGTTGTTGAGGTGAGAGAAAATGAGAAGTATGTTGCTGCACCACTAAATCTATGGCTGGGAACTGCTGAAACCAAACAAATAGAGTTCATGGTGGCCAGATAGGGCTGTTTTCTGCTGTGTATGGGGACTCAAACGGAATCCATTTGTTTGATTGTTTGATTTTCAGTTTCACTCGTGTAGGGTACTTGTCCACACACCTTCGGCTTGTAGTTTGTCTGTGTCCTTGGATCTCAAGTGAGTCTCCTGTAAGTAAGCACGTAGGCGTCTTGAGTTTTCCTCCCTTCTTTTCACCCTGTGTCTTTTGTTTGCAGCACTCAGTGCCTTACATTTTATTCTGATGATTCAGAGCTGTGCACTTATTGCACTTAAAGAAATTTTTTTATCATTAATCTACACTCACGTGAAGAACATTATGTTTACTATGCTACCCCCTTCACCAAGTCACCCCATAAAACCTCTTCAGTCGCTGTCGATCAGCGGAGTTGTATGCTGTAGACCCCTTCATCATGTCCCCCCCCCACAGACTCGTTACATTCGTAGTCCATCAGTGAGGAGTGAGATGCTATAAAACCTCTACTAGTCTTCTCTGTGTTGTACAGTGCTCCCCATGCACACCCGACACCACGCATTATACATGCTAATCCTAATGCCCCCATTGTTTCTCCCCACACTTATCCCTCACTTCAGACCCACCCTGAACAGTCATTTTCCCTTTGGTAACTTTTAGTCAACTCTCGGGTTCTGTGAGTCTGCTGCTGTTTTTTTCCTTCAGTTTTTCTTTGTTGTTATACTCCACACATGAGTGAAATCACTTGGTACTTGTCTTTCTCCGCCTGCCCTATTTCTCAGAACATACTACTGTCTAGCTCCATCCACGTCATTGCAAATGGTAGTATTTGTTTTCCTCTTAAGGCTGCTTACTGCAATTCTAATCTGGATTTCATTCTTCCTTTTTGTTTGTAGTTTAGCTATGTTATTCACCATTCAAGTCCTGGTTATGAACAATAGCTTTGAGTCAATCGATATGTATCTGTATCTATCTATCTAACGGTCTGTCTGTCTATCTATGGATCTATGTATCTATGTATGTATGTATGTATGTATCTATGTATCTATGTATCTATCTATCTTCGTATCAACTATCTATAATGTCTGTCATCTAACAATCTATGTCCCTATCTTTCTATCTCTCATCTGTCATCTGTCTACCTATCTGTCTATGAATCAATCATCTTTTTGTCTGCCCATCTATCCTTATCCACAGAACAGTTAAGAACATAGCCTATGTCACTTCCCTACATTATGCTCCCAAAAATCTTGTAAGGTAACTAGGCCGTAAGGAGAGCACTGGGTTCACCGAGACAATTGCTGGTCGATTCAGCCGCGTGTGCTTAGAAAACCAGTAAATGGTGTTGCAGGGACTTGAACCCGTATATCTGTCCTCTGTCATCTTTTACCTCCTTCTCGCTTGCTCACTGTATTTAGCCACATTCATGGACTAAGTGCTCACTGAAGACCTCAAGTATCCTTCATCTGGGCATGTTGTCAACAGAAAAGTGTACTTGGTTCTTTGCACACCAACATGTTTGAGGGACATCGGCGTGATCACTGCTGATAGGTGGAGGGACAAATATAAAGGAACACCTATTTCTGGACAGGAGCAGTTGGGAACAAAGTGTGTGTTGTGGAGTGAAGTGTTTATTTGATGGTCCAAACTTCCCTCTTTAGGTGGTTATTACTTTACATTCGTGAACATCATAAAAAGCAATGATTTTAAAAGCCCAGACGCATATTACTACTGAAATTCATTTGTTGAGGTGAGAGGAAATGAGAAGGAAGTTGCTGCACCACTAAATCTATGCCTGAGCACTGCTGAAACCAAACAAAAAGAATTCACGGTGGCTAGATAGGGCTATTTTCTACTGACTCTCTCTGGGGACTCAAACAGAATCTATTTGTTTGTTTGTTTCTCAGTTTCACTTGTATAGGGTACCTGTCACCGCCCCTTCAGCTTGTAGAGTGTCTGTGTCCTTGGATCACAAGTGAGACTCCAGTAAGGGAGCACGTAGGTTTTCTTGAGTTTTCATCAGTTCTTCTAACCCTGTGTCTTTTGATTGGAGCACTCAAAGCCTCTACTTTTATTCTGATATTTGAGAGCTGCGCTCTTACTGCACTTTGAAATTCTTTTTGTTCTCATTAATATACAATCACATGCAGAACATTATGTTTACTAGTCTACCCCCTTCACCAAGTCCCCCCCAAATTCCAGTAACAGTCGCTGTCCGTCAGCATGTACTAAGATGCTGTAGAATCACTACATGTCTTCTCTGTGTTGTACAGCCCTACCCATGACCCCCACCCTACACATTATACATGCTAATGCTAATGCCCCCATTCTTTGTCCCCGCCCTTTTTACTCCCTTCCCACAAACCCTACCCTGTCCCTTTCTCTTTGGTAACTGTTAGTCCACTCTCGGGTTCTATGATTCTGCTGCTGTCTTTTCCTTCAGTTTTTCTTTGTTACCATACTCCACACATGAGTGAAATCATTTGGTACATGTATGTCTCCGCCTGGCCTATTAGACTGAGCAAAATACCCTCTAGCTCCATCCACGTTATTGCAAATGATAGGATTTGTTTTCTTCTTATGGCTGCTTACTGCACTTTTTAAACAGGATTTCACTCTTCTTTTTTGTTTGTAGTTTCTCTATGTGCTTTCACCATTGCTCTCCTGGTTATGAGCAGTAGCTTTGTGTTAATCGATATGTACCTATATCTATCTATCTGTATGTCTATCTATTTATCATTCAATCAATCATTTTTGTCTGCCCATCTCTCCTTGTGTAAAGAACAGTTAAAAATATATCCTTTATCACTTTCCTACACTATGCTTCCAAAAATCCTGCAAAGTATCTAGGCTGTAGAGAGAGCACTGGGTTCACCGAGACTCTTGCAGGACGGTTCGGCCGCGTGTACCTCCAAAACCAGGAAATGGTTGTGCAGGGACTTGAACCCGTGTCTCTATCCACTGTCCTCTTTCATCTCCTTCTAACTTGCTGTCTGTATTTAGCCACATTCATTGATTAAGTGCTCCCTGAAGACCAGTAGCATCATTCCTCTGGGCCTGTTTTCGACAGAAAAGTAAACTTGCTGCTTTGCTCACCACCATGTTTGAAGGACATCAGCGTGATCACCGCCGATAGGACGGAGGGTCAAATAAAAAGGAACACCAATTTCTAGACAGGTGCAGTTGGGAGCTAAGAGTGTATTGTGGAGTGATGTGTTTATTTGAGTGTCCAAACTTCCCTCTTTAGGTGGTTATTAGATCTTCACATTCGTGAACATCATAAAACCCACTGATTTCACAGGCCCAGATGCTTATTATTACAGCAACTCAGTTGTTGAGGTGAGAGAAAATGAGAAGTATGTTGCTGCACCACTAAATCTATGGCTGGGAACTGCTGAAACCAAACAAATAGAGTTCATGGTGGCCAGATAGGGCTGTTTTCTGCTGTCTATGGGGACTCAAACGGAATCCATTTGTTTGATTGTTTGATTTTCAGTTTCACTCGTGTAGGGTACTTGTCCACACACCTTCGGCTTGTAGTTTGTCTGTGTCCTTGGATCTCAAGTGAGTCTCCTGTAAGTAAGCACGTAGGCGTCTTGAGTTTTGCTCCCTTCTTTTCACCCTGTGTCTTTTGTTTGCAGCACTCACTGCCTTACATTTTATTCTGATGATTCAGAGCTGTGCACTTATTGCACTTAAAGACATTTTTTTATCATTAATCTACACTCACGTGAAGAACATTATGTTTACTATGCTACCCCCTTCACCAAGTCACCCCATAAAACCTCTTCAGTCGCTGTCGATCAGCGGAGTTGTATGCTGTAGACCCCTTCATCATGTCGCCCCCCACAGACTCGTTACATTCGTAGTCCATCAGTGAGGAGTAAGATGCTATAAAACCTCTACTAGTCTTCACTGTGTTGTACAGTACTCCCCATGCACACCCGACACCACGCATTTTACATGCTAATCCTAATGCCCCCATTGTTTCTCCCCACACTTATCCCTCACTTCAGACCCACCCTGAACAGTCATTTTCCCTTTGGTAACTTTTAGTCATCTCTCGGGTTCTGTGAGTCTGCTGCTGTTTTTTTCCTTCAGTTTTTCTTTGTTGTTATACTCCACACATGAGTGAAATCACTTGGTACTTGTCTTTCTCCGCCTGCCCTATTTCTCAGAACATACTACTGTCTAGCTCCATCCACGTCATTGCAAATGGTAGTATTTGTTTTCCTCTTAAGGCTGCTTACTACAATTTTAAACTGGATTTCATTCTTCCTTTTTGTTTGTAGTTTAGCTATGTTATTCACCATTCAACTCCTGGTTATGAACAATAGCTTTGAGTCAATCGATATGTATCTGTATCTATCTATCTAACGGTCTGTCTGTCTATCTATGTATCTATGTATCTATGTATGTATGTATCTATGTAACTATGTATCTATGTATGTATCTATCTATCTTCGTATCAACTATCTATAATGTCTGTCATCTAAAAATCTATGTCCCTATCTTTCTATCTCTCATCTGTCATCTGTCTACCTATCTGTCTATGAATCAATCATCTTTTTGTCTGCCCATCTATCCTTATCCACAGAACAGTTAACAACATAGCCTATGTCACTTCCCTACATTATGCTCCCAAAAATCTTGTAAGGTAACTAGGCCGTAAGGAGAGCACTGGGTTCACCGAGACAATTGCTGGTCGATTCAGCCGCGTGTGCTTAGAAAACCAGTAAATGGTGTTGCCGGGACTTGAACCCGTATATCTGTCCTCTGTCATCTTTTACCTCCTTCTCGCTTGCTCACTGTATTTAGCCACATTCATGGACTAAGTGCTCACTGAAGACCTCAAGTATCCTTCATCTGGGCATGTTGTCAACAGAAAAGTGTACTTGGTTCTTTGCACACCAACATGTTTGAGGGACATCGGCGTGATCACTGCTGATAGGTGGAGGGACAAATATAAAGGAACACCTATTTCTGGACAGGAGCAGTTGGGAACAAAGTGTGTGTTGTGGAGTGAAGTGTTTATTGGATGGTCCAAACTTCCCTCTTTAGGTGGTTATTACTTTACATTCGTGAACATCATAAAAAGCAATGATTTTAAAAGCCCAGACGCATATTACTACTGAAATTCATTTGTTGAGGTGAGAGGAAATGAGAAGGAAGTTGCTGCACCACTAAATCTATGCCTGAGCACTGCTGAAACCAAACAAAAAGAATTCACGGTGGCTAGATAGGGCTATTTTCTACTGACTCTCTCTGGGGACTCAAACAGAATCTATTTGTTTGTTTGTTTCTCAGTTTCACTTGTATAGGGTACCTGTCACCGCCCCTTCAGCTTGTAGAGTGTCTGTGTCCTTGGATCACAAGTGAGACTCCAGTAAGGGAGCACGTAGGTTTTCTTGAGTTTTCATCAGTTCTTCTAACCCTGTGTCTTTTGATTGGAGCACTCAAAGCCTCTACTTTTATTCTGATATTTGAGAGCTGCGCTCTTACTGCACTTTGAAATTCTTTTTGTTCTCATTAATATACAATCACATGCAGAACATTATGTTTACTAGTCTACCCCCTTCACCAAGTCCCCCCCAAATTCCAGTAACAGTCGCTGTCCGTCAGCATGTACTAAGATGCTGTAGAATCACTACATGTCTTCTCTGTGTTGTACAGCCCTACCCATGACCCCCACCCTACACATTATACATGCTAATGCTAATGCCCCCATTCTTTGTCCCCGCCCTTTTTACTCCCTTCCCACAAACCCTACCCTGTCCCTTTCTCTTTGGTAACTGTTAGTCCACTCTCGGGTTCTGTGATTCTGCTGCTGTCTTTTCCTTCAGTTTTTCTTTGTTACCATACTCCACACATGAGTGAAATCATTTGGTACATGTATGTCTCCGCCTGGCCTATTAGACTGAGCAAAATACCCTCTAGCTCCATCCACGTTATTGCAAATGATAGGATTTGTTTTCTTCTTATGGCTGCTTACTGCACTTTTTAAACAGGATTTCACTCTTCTTTTTTGTTTGTAGTTTCTCTATGTGCTTTCACCATTGCTCTCCTGGTTATGAGCAGTAGCTTTGTGTTAATCGATATGTACCTATATCTATCTATCTGTATGTCTATCTATTTATCATTCAATCAATCATTTTTGTCTGCCCATCTCTCCTTGTGTAAAGAACAGTTAAAAATATATCCTTTATCACTTTCCTACACTATGCTTCCAAAAATCCTGCAAAGTATCTAGGCTGTAGAGAGAGCACTGGGTTCACCGAGACTCTTGCAGGACGGTTCGGCCGCGTGTACCTCCAAAACCAGGAAATGGTTGTGCGGGGACTTGAACCCGTGTCTCTATCCACTGTCCTCTTTCATCTCCTTCTAACTTGCTGTCTGTATTTAGCCACATTCATTGATTAAGTGCTCCCTGAAGACCAGTAGCATCATTCCTCTGGGCCTGTTTTCGACAGAAAAGTAAACTTGCTGCTTTGCTCACCACCATGTTTGAAGGACATCAGCGTGATCACCGCCGATAGGACGGAGGGTCAAATAAAAAGGAACACCAATTTCTAGACAGGTGCAGTTGGGAGCTAAGAGTGTATTGTGGAGTGATGTGTTTATTTGAGTGTCCAAACTTCCCTCTTTAGGTGGTTATTAGATCTTCACATTCGTGAACATCATAAAACCCACTGATTTCACAGGCCCAGATGCTTATTATTACAGCAACTCAGTTGTTGAGGTGAGAGAAAATGAGAAGTATGTTGCTGCACCACTAAATCTATGGCTGGGAACTGCTGAAACCAAACAAATAGAGTTCATGGTGGCCAGATAGGGCTGTTTTCTGCTGTCTATGGGGACTCAAACGGAATCCATTTGTTTGATTGTTTGATTTTCAGTTTCACTCGTGTAGGGTACTTGTCCACACACCTTCGGCTTGTAGTTTGTCTGTGTCCTTGGATCTCAAGTGAGTCTCCTGTAAGTAAGCACGTAGGCGTCTTGAGTTTTGCTCCCTTCTTTTCACCCTGTGTCTTTTGTTTGCAGCACTCACTGCCTTACATTTTATTCTGATGATTCAGAGCTGTGCACTTATTGCACTTAAAGACATTTTTTTATCATTAATCTACACTCACGTGAAGAACATTATGTTTACTATGCTACCCCCTTCACCAAGTCACCCCATAAAACCTCTTCAGTCGCTGTCGATCAGCGGAGTTGTATGCTGTAGACCCCTTCATCATGTCGCCCCCCACAGACTCGTTACATTCGTAGTCCATCAGTGAGGAGTAAGATGCTATAAAACCTCTACTAGTCTTCACTGTGTTGTACAGTACTCCCCATGCACACCCGACACCACGCATTTTACATGCTAATCCTAATGCCCCCATTGTTTCTCCCCACACTTATCCCTCACTTCAGACCCACCCTGAACAGTCATTTTCCGTTTGGTAACTTTTAGTCATCTCTCGGGTTCTGTGAGTCTGCTGCTGTTTTTTTCCTTCAGTTTTTCTTTGTTGTTATACTCCACACATGAGTGAAATCACTTGGTACTTGTCTTTCTCCGCCTGCCCTATTTCTCAGAACATACTACTGTCTAGCTCCATCCACGTCATTGCAAATGGTAGTATTTGTTTTCCTCTTAAGGCTGCTTACTACAATTTTAAACTGGATTTCATTCTTCCTTTTTGTTTGTAGTTTAGCTATGTTATTCACCATTCAACTCCTGGTTATGAACAATAGCTTTGAGTCAATCGATATGTATCTGTATCTATCTATCTAACGGTCTGTCTGTCTATCTATGTATCTATGTATCTATGTATGTATGTATCTATGTAACTATGTATCTATGTATGTATCTATCTATCTTCGTATCAACTATCTATAATGTCTGTCATCTAAAAATCTATGTCCCTATCTTTCTATCTCTCATCTGTCATCTGTCTACCTATCTGTCTATGAATCAATCATCTTTTTGTCTGCCCATCTATCCTTATCCACAGAACAGTTAACAACATAGCCTATGTCACTTCCCTACATTATGCTCCCAAAAATCTTGTAAGGTAACTAGGCCGTAAGGAGAGCACTGGGTTCACCGAGACAATTGCTGGTCGATTCAGCCGCGTGTGCTTAGAAAACCAGTAAATGGTGTTGCAGGGACTTGAACCCGTATATCTGTCCTCTGTCATCTTTTACCTCCTTCTCGCTTGCTCACTGTATTTAGCCACATTCATGGACTAAGTGCTCACTGAAGACCTCAAGTATCCTTCATCTGGGCATGTTGTCAACAGAAAAGTGTACTTGGTTCTTTGCACACCAACATGTTTGAGGGACATCGGCGTGATCACTGCTGATAGGTGGAGGGACAAATATAAAGGAACACCTATTTCTGGACAGGAGCAGTTGGGAACAAAGTGTGTGTTGTGGAGTGAAGTGTTTATTTGATGGTCCAAACTTCCCTCTTTAGGTGGTTATTACTTTACATTCGTGAACATCATAAAAAGCAATGATTTTAAAAGCCCAGACGCATATTACTACTGAAATTCATTTGTTGAGGTGAGAGGAAATGAGAAGGAAGTTGCTGCACCACTAAATCTATGCCTGAGCACTGCTGAAACCAAACAAAAAGAATTCACGGTGGCTAGATAGGGCTATTTTCTACTGACTCTCTCTGGGGACTCAAACAGAATCTATTTGTTTGTTTGTTTCTCAGTTTCACTTGTATAGGGTACCTGTCACCGCCCCTTCAGCTTGTAGAGTGTCTGTGTCCTTGGATCACAAGTGAGACTCCAGTAAGGGAGCACGTAGGTTTTCTTGAGTTTTCATCAGTTCTTCTAACCCTGTGTCTTTTGATTGGAGCACTCAAAGCCTCTACTTTTATTCTGATATTTGAGAGCTGCGCTCTTACTGCACTTTGAAATTCTTTTTGTTCTCATTAATATACAATCACATGCAGAACATTATGTTTACTAGTCTACCCCCTTCACCAAGTCCCCCCCAAATTCCAGTAACAGTCGCTGTCCGTCAGCATGTACTAAGATGCTGTAGAATCACTACATGTCTTCTCTGTGTTGTACAGCCCTACCCATGACCCCCACCCTACACATTATACATGCTAATGCTAATGCCCCCATTCTTTGTCCCCGCCCTTTTTACTCCCTTCCCACAAACCCTACCCTGTCCCTTTCTCTTTGGTAACTGTTAGTCCACTCTCGGGTTCTGTGATTCTGCTGCTGTCTTTCCCTTCAGTTTTTCTTTGTTACCATACTCCACACATGAGTGAAATCATTTGGTACATGTATGTCTCCGCCTGGCCTATTAGACTGAGCAAAATACCCTCTAGCTCCATCCACGTTATTGCAAATGATAGGATTTGTTTTCTTCTTATGGCTGCTTACTGCACTTTTTAAACAGGATTTCACTCTTCTTTTTTGTTTGTAGTTTCTCTATGTGCTTTCACCATTGCTCTCCTGGTTATGAGCAGTAGCTTTGTGTTAATCGATATGTACCTATATCTATCTATCTGTATGTCTATCTATTTATCATTCAATCAATCATTTTTGTCTGCCCATCTCTCCTTGTGTAAAGAACAGTTAAAAATATATCCTTTATCACTTTCCTACACTATGCTTCCAAAAATCCTGCAAAGTATCTAGGCTGTAGAGAGAGCACTGGGTTCACCGAGACTCTTGCAGGACGGTTCGGCCGCGTGTACCTCCAAAACCAGGAAATGGTTGTGCGGGGACTTGAACCCGTGTCTCTATCCACTGTCCTCTTTCATCTCCTTCTAACTTGCTGTCTGTATTTAGCCACATTCATTGATTAAGTGCTCCCTGAAGACCAGTAGCATCATTCCTCTGGGCCTGTTTTCGACAGAAAAGTAAACTTGCTGCTTTGCTCACCACCATGTTTGAAGGACATCAGCGTGATCACCGCCGATAGGACGGAGGGTCAAATAAAAAGGAACACCAATTTCTAGACAGGTGCAGTTGGGAGCTAAGAGTGTATTGTGGAGTGATGTGTTTATTTGAGTGTCCAAACTTCCCTCTTTAGGTGGTTATTAGATCTTCACATTCGTGAACATCATAAAACCCACTGATTTCACAGGCCCAGATGCTTATTATTACAGCAACTCAGTTGTTGAGGTGAGAGAAAATGAGAAGTATGTTGCTGCACCACTAAATCTATGGCTGGGAACTGCTGAAACCAAACAAATAGAGTTCATGGTGGCCAGATAGGGCTGTTTTCTGCTGTCTATGGGGACTCAAACGGAATCCATTTGTTTGATTGTTTGATTTTCAGTTTCACTCGTGTAGGGTACTTGTCCACACACCTTCGGCTTGTAGTTTGTCTGTGTCCTTGGATCTCAAGTGAGTCTCCTGTAAGTAAGCACGTAGGCGTCTTGAGTTTTGCTCCCTTCTTTTCACCCTGTGTCTTTTGTTTGCAGCACTCACTGCCTTACATTTTATTCTGATGATTCAGAGCTGTGCACTTATTGCACTTAAAGACATTTTTTTATCATTAATCTACACTCACGTGAAGAACATTATGTTTACTATGCTACCCCCTTCACCAAGTCACCCCATAAAACCTCTTCAGTCGCTGTCGATCAGCGGAGTTGTATGCTGTAGACCCCTTCATCATGTCGCCCCCCACAGACTCGTTACATTCGTAGTCCATCAGTGAGGAGTAAGATGCTATAAAACCTCTACTAGTCTTCACTGTGTTGTACAGTACTCCCCATGCACACCCGACACCACGCATTTTACATGCTAATCCTAATGCCCCCATTGTTTCTCCCCACACTTATCCCTCACTTCAGACCCACCCTGAACAGTCATTTTCCGTTTGGTAACTTTTAGTCATCTCTCGGGTTCTGTGAGTCTGCTGCTGTTTTTTTCCTTCAGTTTTTCTTTGTTGTTATACTCCACACATGAGTGAAATCACTTGGTACTTGTCTTTCTCCGCCTGCCCTATTTCTCAGAACATACTACTGTCTAGCTCCATCCACGTCATTGCAAATGGTAGTATTTGTTTTCCTCTTAAGGCTGCTTACTACAATTTTAAACTGGATTTCATTCTTCCTTTTTGTTTGTAGTTTAGCTATGTTATTCACCATTCAACTCCTGGTTATGAACAATAGCTTTGAGTCAATCGATATGTATCTGTATCTATCTATCTAACGGTCTGTCTGTCTATCTATGTATCTATGTATCTATGTATGTATGTATCTATGTAACTATGTATCTATGTATGTATCTATCTATCTTCGTATCAACTATCTATAATGTCTGTCATCTAAAAATCTATGTCCCTATCTTTCTATCTCTCATCTGTCATCTGTCTACCTATCTGTCTATGAATCAATCATCTTTTTGTCTGCCCATCTATCCTTATCCACAGAACAGTTAACAACATAGCCTATGTCACTTCCCTACATTATGCTCCCAAAAATCTTGTAAGGTAACTAGGCCGTAAGGAGAGCACTGGGTTCACCGAGACAATTGCTGGTCGATTCAGCCGCGTGTGCTTAGAAAACCAGTAAATGGTGTTGCAGGGACTTGAACCCGTATATCTGTCCTCTGTCATCTTTTACCTCCTTCTCGCTTGCTCACTGTATTTAGCCACATTCATGGACTAAGTGCTCACTGAAGACCTCAAGTATCCTTCATCTGGGCATGTTGTCAACAGAAAAGTGTACTTGGTTCTTTGCACACCAACATGTTTGAGGGACATCGGCGTGATCACTGCTGATAGGTGGAGGGACAAATATAAAGGAACACCTATTTCTGGACAGGAGCAGTTGGGAACAAAGTGTGTGTTGTGGAGTGAAGTGTTTATTTGATGGTCCAAACTTCCCTCTTTAGGTGGTTATTACTTTACATTCGTGAACATCATAAAAAGCAATGATTTTAAAAGCCCAGACGCATATTACTACTGAAATTCATTTGTTGAGGTGAGAGGAAATGAGAAGGAAGTTGCTGCACCACTAAATCTATGCCTGAGCACTGCTGAAACCAAACAAAAAGAATTCACGGTGGCTAGATAGGGCTATTTTCTACTGACTCTCTCTGGGGACTCAAACAGAATCTATTTGTTTGTTTGTTTCTCAGTTTCACTTGTATAGGGTACCTGTCACCGCCCCTTCAGCTTGTAGAGTGTCTGTGTCCTTGGATCACAAGTGAGACTCCAGTAAGGGAGCACGTAGGTTTTCTTGAGTTTTCATCAGTTCTTCTAACCCTGTGTCTTTTGATTGGAGCACTCAAAGCCTCTACTTTTATTCTGATATTTGAGAGCTGCGCTCTTACTGCACTTTGAAATTCTTTTTGTTCTCATTAATATACAATCACATGCAGAACATTATGTTTACTAGTCTACCCCCTTCACCAAGTCCCCCCCAAATTCCAGTAACAGTCGCTGTCCGTCAGCATGTACTAAGATGCTGTAGAATCACTACATGTCTTCTCTGTGTTGTACAGCCCTACCCATGACCCCCACCCTACACATTATACATGCTAATGCTAATGCCCCCATTCTTTGTCCCCGCCCTTTTTACTCCCTTCCCACAAACCCTACCCTGTCCCTTTCTCTTTGGTAACTGTTAGTCCACTCTCGGGTTCTGTGATTTTGCTGCTGTCTTTTCCTTCAGTTTTTCTTTGTTACCATACTCCACACATGAGTGAAATCATTTGGTACATGTATGTCTCCGCCTGGCCTATTAGACTGAGCAAAATACCCTCTAGCTCCATCCACGTTATTGCAAATGATAGGATTTGTTTTCTTCTTATGGCTGCTTACTGCACTTTTTAAACAGGATTTCACTCTTCTTTTTTGTTTGTAGTTTCTCTATGTGCTTTCACCATTGCTCTCCTGGTTATGAGCAGTAGCTTTGTGTTAATCGATATGTACCTATATCTATCTATCTGTATGTCTATCTATTTATCATTCAATCAATCATTTTTGTCTGCCCATCTCTCCTTGTGTAAAGAACAGTTAAAAATATATCCTTTATCACTTTCCTACACTATGCTTCCAAAAATCCTGCAAAGTATCTAGGCTGTAGAGAGAGCACTGGGTTCACCGAGACTCTTGCAGGACGGTTCGGCCGCGTGTACCTCCAAAACCAGGAAATGGTTGTGCGGGGACTTGAACCCGTGTCTCTATCCACTGTCCTCTTTCATCTCCTTCTAACTTGCTGTCTGTATTTAGCCACATTCATTGATTAAGTGCTCCCTGAAGACCAGTAGCATCATTCCTCTGGGCCTGTTTTCGACAGAAAAGTAAACTTGCTGCTTTGCTCACCACCATGTTTGAAGGACATCAGCGTGATCACCGCCGATAGGACGGAGGGTCAAATAAAAAGGAACACCAATTTCCAGACAGGTGCAGTTGGGAGCTAAGAGTGTATTGTGGAGTGATGTGTTTATTTGAGTGTCCAAACTTCCCTCTTTAGGTGGTTATTAGATCTTCACATTCGTGAACATCATAAAACCCACTGATTTCACAGGCCCAGATGCTTATTATTACAGCAACTCAGTTGTTGAGGTGAGAGAAAATGAGAAGTATGTTGCTGCACCACTAAATCTATGGCTGGGAACTGCTGAAACCAAACAAATAGAGTTCATGGTGGCCAGATAGGGCTGTTTTCTGCTGTCTATGGGGACTCAAACGGAATCCATTTGTTTGATTGTTTGATTTTCAGTTTCACTCGTGTAGGGTACTTGTCCACACACCTTCGGCTTGTAGTTTGTCTGTGTCCTTGGATCTCAAGTGAGTCTCCTGTAAGTAAGCACGTAGGCGTCTTGAGTTTTGCTCCCTTCTTTTCACCCTGTGTCTTTTGTTTGCAGCACTCACTGCCTTACATTTTATTCTGATGATTCAGAGCTGTGCACTTATTGCACTTAAAGACATTTTTTTATCATTAATCTACACTCACGTGAAGAACATTATGTTTACTATGCTACCCCCTTCACCAAGTCACCCCATAAAACCTCTTCAGTCGCTGTCGATCAGCGGAGTTGTATGCTGTAGACCCCTTCATCATGTCGCCCCCCACAGACTCGTTACATTCGTAGTCCATCAGTGAGGAGTAAGATGCTATAAAACCTCTACTAGTCTTCACTGTGTTGTACAGTACTCCCCATGCACACCCGACACCACGCATTTTACATGCTAATCCTAATGCCCCCATTGTTTCTCCCCACACTTATCCCTCACTTCAGACCCACCCTGAACAGTCATTTTCCGTTTGGTAACTTTTAGTCATCTCTCGGGTTCTGTGAGTCTGCTGCTGTTTTTTTCCTTCAGTTTTTCTTTGTTGTTATACTCCACACATGAGTGAAATCACTTGGTACTTGTCTTTCTCCGCCTGCCCTATTTCTCAGAACATACTACTGTCTAGCTCCATCCACGTCATTGCAAATGGTAGTATTTGTTTTCCTCTTAAGGCTGCTTACTACAATTTTAAACTGGATTTCATTCTTCCTTTTTGTTTGTAGTTTAGCTATGTTATTCACCATTCAACTCCTGGTTATGAACAATAGCTTTGAGTCAATCGATATGTATCTGTATCTATCTATCTAACGGTCTGTCTGTCTATCTATGTATCTATGTATCTATGTATGTATGTATCTATGTAACTATGTATCTATGTATGTATCTATCTATCTTCGTATCAACTATCTATAATGTCTGTCATCTAAAAATCTATGTCCCTATCTTTCTATCTCTCATCTGTCATCTGTCTACCTATCTGTCTATGAATCAATCATCTTTTTGTCTGCCCATCTATCCTTATCCACAGAACAGTTAACAACATAGCCTATGTCACTTCCCTACATTATGCTCCCAAAAATCTTGTAAGGTAACTAGGCCGTAAGGAGAGCACTGAGTTCACCGAGACAATTGCTGGTCGATTCAGCCGCGTGTGCTTAGAAAACCAGTAAATGGTGTTGCAGGGACTTGAACCCGTATATCTGTCCTCTGTCATCTTTTACCTCCTTCTCGCTTGCTCACTGTATTTAGCCACATTCATGGACTAAGTGCTCACTGAAGACCTCAAGTATCCTTCATCTGGGCATGTTGTCAACAGAAAAGTGTACTTGGTTCTTTGCACACCAACATGTTTGAGGGACATCGGCGTGATCACTGCTGATAGGTGGAGGGACAAATATAAAGGAACACCTATTTCTGGACAGGAGCAGTTGGGAACAAAGTGTGTGTTGTGGAGTGAAGTGTTTATTTGATGGTCCAAACTTCCCTCTTTAGGTGGTTATTACTTTACATTCGTGAACATCATAAAAAGCAATGATTTTAAAAGCCCAGACGCATATTACTACTGAAATTCATTTGTTGAGGTGAGAGGAAATGAGAAGGAAGTTGCTGCACCACTAAATCTATGCCTGAGCACTGCTGAAACCAAACAAAAAGAATTCACGGTGGCTAGATAGGGCTATTTTCTACTGACTCTCTCTGGGGACTCAAACAGAATCTATTTGTTTGTTTGTTTCTCAGTTTCACTTGTATAGGGTACCTGTCACCGCCCCTTCAGCTTGTAGAGTGTCTGTGTCCTTGGATCACAAGTGAGACTCCAGTAAGGGAGCACGTAGGTTTTCTTGAGTTTTCATCAGTTCTTCTAACCCTGTGTCTTTTGATTGGAGCACTCAAAGCCTCTACTTTTATTCTGATATTTGAGAGCTGCGCTCTTACTGCACTTTGAAATTCTTTTTGTTCTCATTAATATACAATCACATGCAGAACATTATGTTTACTAGTCTACCCCCTTCACCAAGTCCCCCCCAAATCCCAGTTACAGTCGCTGTCCGTCAGCATGTACTAAGATGCTGTAGAATCACTACATGTCTTCTCTGTGTTGTACAGCCCTACCCATGACCCCCACCCTACACATTATACATGCTAATGCTAATGCCCCCATTCTTTGTCCCCGCCCTTTTTACTCCCTTCCCACAAACCCTACCCTGTCCCTTTCTCTTTGGTAACTGTTAGTCCACTCTCGGGTTCTGTGATTCTGCTGCTGTCTTTTCCTTCAGTTTTTCTTTGTTACCATACTCCACACATGAGTGAAATCATTTGGTACATGTATGTCTCCGCCTGGCCTATTAGACTGAGCAAAATACCCTCTAGCTCCATCCACGTTATTGCAAATGATAGGATTTGTTTTCTTCTTATGGCTGCTTACTGCACTTTTTAAACAGGATTTCACTCTTCTTTTTTGTTTGTAGTTTCTCTATGTGCTTTCACCATTGCTCTCCTGGTTATGAGCAGTAGCTTTGTGTTAATCGATATGTACCTATATCTATCTATCTGTATGTCTATCTATTTATCATTCAATCAATCATTTTTGTCTGCCCATCTCTCCTTGTGTAAAGAACAGTTAAAAATATATCCTTTATCACTTTCCTACACTATGCTTCCAAAAATCCTGCAAAGTATCTAGGCTGTAGAGAGAGCACTGGGTTCACCGAGACTCTTGCAGGACGGTTCGGCCGCGTGTACCTCCAAAACCAGGAAATGGTTGTGCGGGGACTTGAACCCGTGTCTCTATCCACTGTCCTCTTTCATCTCCTTCTAACTTGCTGTCTGTATTTAGCCACATTCATTGATTAAGTGCTCCCTGAAGACCAGTAGCATCATTCCTCTGGGCCTGTTTTCGACAGAAAAGTAAACTTGCTGCTTTGCTCACCACCATGTTTGAAGGACATCAGCGTGATCACCGCCGATAGGACGGAGGGTCAAATAAAAAGGAACACCAATTTCTAGACAGGTGCAGTTGGGAGCTAAGAGTGTATTGTGGAGTGATGTGTTTATTTGAGTGTCCAAACTTCCCTCTTTAGGTGGTTATTAGATCTTCACATTCGTGAACATCATAAAACCCACTGATTTCACAGGCCCAGATGCTTATTATTACAGCAACTCAGTTGTTGAGGTGAGAGAAAATGAGAAGTATGTTGCTGCACCACTAAATCTATGGCTGGGAACTGCTGAAACCAAACAAATAGAGTTCATGGTGGCCAGATAGGGCTGTTTTCTGCTGTCTATGGGGACTCAAACGGAATCCATTTGTTTGATTGTTTGATTTTCAGTTTCACTCGTGTAGGGTACTTGTCCACACACCTTCGGCTTGTAGTTTGTCTGTGTCCTTGGATCTCAAGTGAGTCTCCTGTAAGTAAGCACGTAGGCGTCTTGAGTTTTGCTCCCTTCTTTTCACCCTGTGTCTTTTGTTTGCAGCACTCACTGCCTTACATTTTATTCTGATGATTCAGAGCTGTGCACTTATTGCACTTAAAGACATTTTTTTATCATTAATCTACACTCACGTGAAGAACATTATGTTTACTATGCTACCCCCTTCACCAAGTCACCCCATAAAACCTCTTCAGTCGCTGTCGATCAGCGGAGTTGTATGCTGTAGACCCCTTCATCATGTCGCCCCCCACAGACTCGTTACATTCGTAGTCCATCAGTGAGGAGTAAGATGCTATAAAACCTCTACTAGTCTTCACTGTGTTGTACAGTACTCCCCATGCACACCCGACACCACGCATTTTACATGCTAATCCTAATGCCCCCATTGTTTCTCCCCACACTTATCCCTCACTTCAGACCCACCCTGAACAGTCATTTTCCGTTTGGTAACTTTTAGTCATCTCTCGGGTTCTGTGAGTCTGCTGCTGTTTTTTTCCTTCAGTTTTTCTTTGTTGTTATACTCCACACATGAGTGAAATCACTTGGTACTTGTCTTTCTCCGCCTGCCCTATTTCTCAGAACATACTACTGTCTAGCTCCATCCACGTCATTGCAAATGGTAGTATTTGTTTTCCTCTTAAGGCTGCTTACTACAATTTTAAACTGGATTTCATTCTTCCTTTTTGTTTGTAGTTTAGCTATGTTATTCACCATTCAACTCCTGGTTATGAACAATAGCTTTGAGTCAATCGATATGTATCTGTATCTATCTATCTAACGGTCTGTCTGTCTATCTATGTATCTATGTATCTATGTATGTATGTATCTATGTAACTATGTATCTATGTATGTATCTATCTATCTTCGTATCAACTATCTATAATGTCTGTCATCTAAAAATCTATGTCCCTATCTTTCTATCTCTCATCTGTCATCTGTCTACCTATCTGTCTATGAATCAATCATCTTTTTGTCTGCCCATCTATCCTTATCCACAGAACAGTTAACAACATAGCCTATGTCACTTCCCTACATTATGCTCCCAAAAATCTTGTAAGGTAACTAGGCCGTAAGGAGAGCACTGGGTTCACCGAGACAATTGCTGGTCGATTCAGCCGCGTGTGCTTAGAAAACCAGTAAATGGTGTTGCAGGGACTTGAACCCGTATATCTGTCCTCTGTCATCTTTTACCTCCTTCTCGCTTGCTCACTGTATTTAGCCACATTCATGGACTAAGTGCTCACTGAAGACCTCAAGTATCCTTCATCTGGGCATGTTGTCAACAGAAAAGTGTACTTGGTTCTTTGCACACCAACATGTTTGAGGGACATCGGCGTGATCACTGCTGATAGGTGGAGGGACAAATATAAAGGAACACCTATTTCTGGACAGGAGCAGTTGGGAACAAAGTGTGTGTTGTGGAGTGAAGTGTTTATTTGATGGTCCAAACTTCCCTCTTTAGGTGGTTATTACTTTACATTCGTGAACAT
Organism: Manis pentadactyla; assembly: GCF_030020395.1. NCBI lineage: Eukaryota > Metazoa > Chordata > Mammalia > Pholidota > Manidae > Manis > Manis pentadactyla. The sequence goes on along the minus strand of NC_080027.1, from coordinate 5,403,791 downwards.
CATAAAAAGCAATGATTTTAAAAGCCCAGACGCATATTACTACTGAAATTCATTTGTTGAGGTGAGAGGAAATGAGAAGGAAGTTGCTGCACCACTAAATCTATGCCTGAGCACTGCTGAAACCAAACAAAAAGAATTCACGGTGGCTAGATAGGGCTATTTTCTACTGACTCTCTCTGGGGACTCAAACAGAATCTATTTGTTTGTTTGTTTCTCAGTTTCACTTGTATAGGGTACCTGTCACCGCCCCTTCAGCTTGTAGAGTGTCTGTGTCCTTGGATCACAAGTGAGACTCCAGTAAGGGAGCACGTAGGTTTTCTTGAGTTTTCATCAGTTCTTCTAACCCTGTGTCTTTTGATTGGAGCACTCAAAGCCTCTACTTTTATTCTGATATTTGAGAGCTGCGCTCTTACTGCACTTTGAAATTCTTTTTGTTCTCATTAATATACAATCACATGCAGAACATTATGTTTACTAGTCTACCCCCTTCACCAAGTCCCCCCCAAATCCCAGTTACAGTCGCTGTCCGTCAGCATGTACTAAGATGCTGTAGAATCACTACATGTCTTCTCTGTGTTGTACAGCCCTACCCATGACCCCCACCCTACACATTATACATGCTAATGCTAATGCCCCCATTCTTTGTCCCCGCCCTTTTTACTCCCTTCCCACAAACCCTACCCTGTCCCTTTCTCTTTGGTAACTGTTAGTCCACTCTCGGGTTCTGTGATTCTGCTGCTGTCTTTTCCTTCAGTTTTTCTTTGTTACCATACTCCACACATGAGTGAAATCATTTGGTACATGTATGTCTCCGCCTGGCCTATTAGACTGAGCAAAATACCCTCTAGCTCCATCCACGTTATTGCAAATGATAGGATTTGTTTTCTTCTTATGGCTGCTTACTGCACTTTTTAAACAGGATTTCACTCTTCTTTTTTGTTTGTAGTTTCTCTATGTGCTTTCACCATTGCTCTCCTGGTTATGAGCAGTAGCTTTGTGTTAATCGATATGTACCTATATCTATCTATCTGTATGTCTATCTATTTATCATTCAATCAATCATTTTTGTCTGCCCATCTCTCCTTGTGTAAAGAACAGTTAACCATATATCCTTTATCACTTTCCTACACTATGCTTCCAAAAATCCTGCAAAGTATCTAGGCTGTAGAGAGAGCACTGGGTTCACCGAGACTCTTGCAGGACGGTTCGGCCGCGTGTACCTCCAAAACCAGGAAATGGTTGTACGGGGACTTGAACCCGTGTCTCTATCCACTGTCCTCTTTCATCTCCTTCTAACTTGCTGTCTGTATTTAGCCACATTCATTGATTAAGTGCTCCCTGAAGACCAGTAGCATCATTCCTCTGGGCCTGTTTTCGACAGAAAAGTAAACTTGCTGCTTTGCTCACCACCATGTTTGAAGGACATCAGCGTGATCACCGCCGATAGGACGGAGGGTCAAATAAAAAGGAACACCAATTTCCAGACAGGTGCAGTTGGGAGCTAAGAGTGTATTGTGGAGTGATGTGTTTATTTGAGTGTCCAAACTTCCCTCTTTAGGTGGTTATTAGATCTTCACATTCGTGAACATCATAAAACCCACTGATTTCACAGGCCCAGATGCTTATTATTACAGCAACTCAGTTGTTGAGGTGAGAGAAAATGAGAAGTATGTTGCTGCACCACTAAATCTATGGCTGGGAACTGCTGAAACCAAACAAATAGAGTTCATGGTGGCCAGATAGGGCTGTTTTCTGCTGTCTATGGGGACTCAAACGGAATCCATTTGTTTGATTGTTTGATTTTCAGTTTCACTCGTGTAGGGTACTTGTCCACACACCTTCGGCTTGTAGTTTGTCTGTGTCCTTGGATCTCAAGTGAGTCTCCTGTAAGTAAGCACGTAGGCGTCTTGAGTTTTGCTCCCTTCTTTTCACCCTGTGTCTTTTGTTTGCAGCACTCACTGCCTTACATTTTATTCTGATGATTCAGAGCTGTGCACTTATTGCACTTAAAGACATTTTTTTATCATTAATCTACACTCACGTGAAGAACATTATGTTTACTATGCTACCCCCTTCACCAAGTCACCCCATAAAACCTCTTCAGTCGCTGTCGATCAGCGGAGTTGTATGCTGTAGACCCCTTCATCATGTCGCCCCCCACAGACTCGTTACATTCGTAGTCCATCAGTGAGGAGTAAGATGCTATAAAACCTCTACTAGTCTTCACTGTGTTGTACAGTACTCCCCATGCACACCCGACACCACGCATTTTACATGCTAATCCTAATGCCCCCATTGTTTCTCCCCACACTTATCCCTCACTTCAGACCCACCCTGAACAGTCATTTTCCGTTTGGTAACTTTTAGTCATCTCTCGGGTTCTGTGAGTCTGCTGCTGTTTTTTTCCTTCAGTTTTTCTTTGTTGTTATACTCCACACATGAGTGAAATCACTTGGTACTTGTCTTTCTCCGCCTGCCCTATTTCTCAGAACATACTACTGTCTAGCTCCATCCACGTCATTGCAAATGGTAGTATTTGTTTTCCTCTTAAGGCTGCTTACTACAATTTTAAACTGGATTTCATTCTTCCTTTTTGTTTGTAGTTTAGCTATGTTATTCACCATTCAACTCCTGGTTATGAACAATAGCTTTGAGTCAATCGATATGTATCTGTATCTATCTATCTAACGGTCTGTCTGTCTATCTATGTATCTATGTATCTATGTATGTATGTATCTATGTAACTATGTATCTATGTATGTATCTATCTATCTTCGTATCAACTATCTATAATGTCTGTCATCTAAAAATCTATGTCCCTATCTTTCTATCTCTCATCTGTCATCTGTCTACCTATCTGTCTATGAATCAATCATCTTTTTGTCTGCCCATCTATCCTTATCCACAGAACAGTTAAGAACATAGCCTATGTCACTTCCCTACATTATGCTCCCAAAAATCTTGTAAGGTAACTAGGCCGTAAGGAGAGCACTGGGTTCACCGAGACAATTGCTGGTCGATTCAGCCGCGTGTGCTTAGAAAACCAGTAAATGGTGTTGCAGGGACTTGAACCCGTATATCTGTCCTCTGTCATCTTTTACCTCCTTCTCGCTTGCTCACTGTATTTAGCCACATTCATGGACTAAGTGCTCACTGAAGACCTCAAGTATCCTTCATCTGGGCATGTTGTCAACAGAAAAGTGTACTTGGTTCTTTGCACACCAACATGTTTGAGGGACATCGGCGTGATCACTGCTGATAGGTGGAGGGACAAATATAAAGGAACACCTATTTCTGGACAGGAGCAGTTGGGAACAAAGTGTGTGTTGTGGAGTGAAGTGTTTATTTGATGGTCCAAACTTCCCTCTTTAGGTGGTTATTACTTTACATTCGTGAACATCATAAAAAGCAATGATTTTAAAAGCCCAGACGCATATTACTACTGAAATTCATTTGTTGAGGTGAGAGGAAATGAGAAGGAAGTTGCTGCACCACTAAATCTATGCCTGAGCACTGCTGAAACCAAACAAAAAGAATTCACGGTGGCTAGATAGGGCTATTTTCTACTGACTCTCTCTGGGGACTCAAACAGAATCTATTTGTTTGTTTGTTTCTCAGTTTCACTTGTATAGGGTACCTGTCACCGCCCCTTCAGCTTGTAGAGTGTCTGTGTCCTTGGATCACAAGTGAGACTCCAGTAAGGGAGCACGTAGGTTTTCTTGAGTTTTCATCAGTTCTTCTAACCCTGTGTCTTTTGATTGGAGCACTCAAAGCCTCTACTTTTATTCTGATATTTGAGAGCTGCGCTCTTACTGCACTTTGAAATTCTTTTTGTTCTCATTAATATACAATCACATGCAGAACATTATGTTTACTAGTCTACCCCCTTCACCAAGTCCCCCCCAAATTCCAGTAACAGTCGCTGTCCGTCAGCATGTACTAAGATGCTGTAGAATCACTACATGTCTTCTCTGTGTTGTACAGCCCTACCCATGACCCCCACCCTACACATTATACATGCTAATGCTAATGCCCCCATTCTTTGTCCCCGCCCTTTTTACTCCCTTCCCACAAACCCTACCCTGTCCCTTTCTCTTTGGTAACTGTTAGTCCACTCTCGGGTTCTGTGATTCTGCTGCTGTCTTTTCCTTCAGTTTTTCTTTGTTACCATACTCCACACATGAGTGAAATCATTTGGTACATGTATGTCTCCGCCTGGCCTATTAGACTGAGCAAAATACCCTCTAGCTCCATCCACGTTATTGCAAATGATAGGATTTGTTTTCTTCTTATGGCTGCTTACTGCACTTTTTAAACAGGATTTCACTCTTCTTTTTTGTTTGTAGTTTCTCTATGTGCTTTCACCATTGCTCTCCTGGTTATGAGCAGTAGCTTTGTGTTAATCGATATGTACCTATATCTATCTATCTGTATGTCTATCTATTTATCATTCAATCAATCATTTTTGTCTGCCCATCTCTCCTTGTGTAAAGAACAGTTAACCATATATCCTTTATCACTTTCCTACACTATGCTTCCAAAAATCCTGCAAAGTATCTAGGCTGTAGAGAGAGCACTGGGTTCACCGAGACTCTTGCAGGACGGTTCGGCCGCGTGTACCTCCAAAACCAGGAAATGGTTGTGCGGGGACTTGAACCCGTGTCTCTATCCACTGTCCTCTTTCATCTCCTTCTAACTTGCTGTCTGTATTTAGCCACATTCATTGATTAAGTGCTCCCTGAAGACCAGTAGCATCATTCCTCTGGGCCTGTTTTCGACAGAAAAGTAAACTTGCTGCTTTGCTCACCACCATGTTTGAAGGACATCAGCGTGATCACCGCCGATAGGACGGAGGGTCAAATAAAAAGGAACACCAATTTCCAGACAGGTGCAGTTGGGAGCTAAGAGTGTATTGTGGAGTGATGTGTTTATTTGAGTGTCCAAACTTCCCTCTTTAGGTGGTTATTAGATCTTCACATTCGTGAACATCATAAAACCCACTGATTTCACAGGCCCAGATGCTTATTATTACAGCAACTCAGTTGTTGAGGTGAGAGAAAATGAGAAGTATGTTGCTGCACCACTAAATCTATGGCTGGGAACTGCTGAAACCAAACAAATAGAGTTCATGGTGGCCAGATAGGGCTGTTTTCTGCTGTCTATGGGGACTCAAACGGAATCCATTTGTTTGATTGTTTGATTTTCAGTTTCACTCGTGTAGGGTACTTGTCCACACACCTTCGGCTTGTAGTTTGTCTGTGTCCTTGGATCTCAAGTGAGTCTCCTGTAAGTAAGCACATAGGCGTCTTGAGTTTTCCTCCCTTCTTTTCACCCTGTGTCTTTTGTTTGCAGCACTCACTGCCTTACATTTTATTCTGATGATTCAGAGCTGTGCACTTATTGCACTTAAAGAAATTTTTTTATCATTAATCTACACTCACGTGAAGAACATTATGTTTACTATGCTACCCCCTTCACCAAGTCACCCCATAAAACCTCTTCAGTCGCTGTCGATCAGCGGAGTTGTATGCTGTAGACCCCTTCATCATGTCGCCCCCCACAGACTCGTTACATTCGTAGTCCATCAGTGAGGAGTAAGATGCTATAAAACCTCTACTAGTCTTCACTGTGTTGTACAGTACTCCCCATGCACACCCGACACCACGCATTTTACATGCTAATCCTAATGCCCCCATTGTTTCTCCCCACACTTATCCCTCACTTCAGACCCACCCTGAACAGTCATTTTCCCTTTGGTAACTTTTAGTCATCTCTCGGGTTCTGTGAGTCTGCTGCTGTTTTTTTCCTTCAGTTTTTCTTTGTTGTTATACTCCACACATGAGTGAAATCACTTGGTACTTGTCTTTCTCCGCCTGCCCTATTTCTCAGAACATACTACTGTCTAGCTCCATCCACGTCATTGCAAATGGTAGTATTTGTTTTCCTCTTAAGGCTGCTTACTACAATTTTAAACTGGATTTCATTCTTCCTTTTTGTTTGTAGTTTAGCTATGTTATTCACCATTCAACTCCTGGTTATGAACAATAGCTTTGAGTCAATCGATATGTATCTGTATCTATCTATCTAACGGTCTGTCTGTCTATCTATGTATCTATGTATCTATGTATGTATGTATCTATGTAACTATGTATCTATGTATGTATCTATCTATCTTCGTATCAACTATCTATAATGTCTGTCATCTAAAAATCTATGTCCCTATCTTTCTATCTCTCATCTGTCATCTGTCTACCTATCTGTCTATGAATCAATCATCTTTTTGTCTGCCCATCTATCCTTATCCACAGAACAGTTAACAACATAGCCTATGTCACTTCCCTACATTATGCTCCCAAAAATCTTGTAAGGTAACTAGGCCGTAAGGAGAGCACTGGGTTCACCGAGACAATTGCTGGTCGATTCAGCCGCGTGTGCTTAGAAAACCAGTAAATGGTGTTGCAGGGACTTGAACCCGTATATCTGTCCTCTGTCATCTTTTACCTCCTTCTCGCTTGCTCACTGTATTTAGCCACATTCATGGACTAAGTGCTCACTGAAGACCTCAAGTATCCTTCATCTGGGCATGTTGTCAACAGAAAAGTGTACTTGGTTCTTTGCACACCAACATGTTTGAGGGACATCGGCGTGATCACTGCTGATAGGTGGAGGGACAAATATAAAGGAACACCTATTTCTGGACAGGAGCAGTTGGGAACAAAGTGTGTGTTGTGGAGTGAAGTGTTTATTTGATGGTCCAAACTTCCCTCTTTAGGTGGTTATTACTTTACATTCGTGAACATCATAAAAAGCAATGATTTTAAAAGCCCAGACGCATATTACTACTGAAATTCATTTGTTGAGGTGAGAGGAAATGAGAAGGAAGTTGCTGCACCACTAAATCTATGCCTGAGCACTGCTGAAACCAAACAAAAAGAATTCACGGTGGCTAGATAGGGCTATTTTCTACTGACTCTCTCTGGGGACTCAAACAGAATCTATTTGTTTGTTTGTTTCTCAGTTTCACTTGTATAGGGTACCTGTCACCGCCCCTTCAGCTTGTAGAGTGTCTGTGTCCTTGGATCACAAGTGAGACTCCAGTAAGGGAGCACGTAGGTTTTCTTGAGTTTTCATCAGTTCTTCTAACCCTGTGTCTTTTGATTGGAGCACTCAAAGCCTCTACTTTTATTCTGATATTTGAGAGCTGCGCTCTTACTGCACTTTGAAATTCTTTTTGTTCTCATTAATATACAATCACATGCAGAACATTGTGTTTACTAGTCTACCCCCTTCACCAAGTCCCCCCCAAATCCCAGTTACAGTCGCTGTCCGTCAGCATGTACTAAGATGCTGTAGAATCACTACATGTCTTCTCTGTGTTGTACAGCCCTACCCATGACCCCCACCCTACACATTATACATGCTAATGCTAATGCCCCCATTCTTTGTCCCCGCCCTTTTTACTCCCTTCCCACAAACCCTACCCTGTCCCTTTCTCTTTGGTAACTGTTAGTCCACTCTCGGGTTCTGTGATTCTGCTGCTGTCTTTTCCTTCAGTTTTTCTTTATTACCATACTCCACACATGAGTGAAATCATTTGGTACATGTATGTCTCCGCCTGGCCTATTAGACTGAGCAAAATACCCTCTAGCTCCATCCACATTATTGCAAATGATAGGATTTGTTTTCTTCTTATGGCTGCTTACTGCACTTTTTAAACAGGATTTCACTCTTCTTTTTTGTTTGTAGTTTCTCTATGTGCTTTCACCATTGCTCTCCTGGTTATGAGCAGTAGCTTTGTGTTAATCGATATGTACCTATATCTATCTATCTGTATGTCTATCTATTTATCATTCAATCAATCATTTTTGTCTGCCCATCTCTCCTTGTGTAAAGAACAGTTAACCATATATCCTTTATCACTTTCCTACACTATGCTTCCAAAAATCCTGCAAAGTATCTAGGCTGTAGAGAGAGCACTGGGTTCACCGAGACTCTTGCAGGACGGTTCGGCCGCGTGTACCTCCAAAACCAGGAAATGGTTGTGCGGGGACTTGAACCCGTGTCTCTATCCACTGTCCTCTTTCATCTCCTTCTAACTTGCTGTCTGTATTTAGCCACATTCATTGATTAAGTGCTCCCTGAAGACCAGTAGCATCATTCCTCTGGGCCTGTTTTCGACAGAAAAGTAAACTTGCTGCTTTGCTCACCACCATGTTTGAAGGACATCAGCGTGATCACCGCCGATAGGACGGAGGGTCAAATAAAAAGGAACACCAATTTCCAGACAGGTGCAGTTGGGAGCTAAGAGTGTATTGTGGAGTGATGTGTTTATTTGAGTGTCCAAACTTCCCTCTTTAGGTGGTTATTAGATCTTCACATTCGTGAACATCATAAAACCCACTGATTTCACAGGCCCAGATGCTTATTATTACAGCAACTCAGTTGTTGAGGTGAGAGAAAATGAGAAGTATGTTGCTGCACCACTAAATCTATGGCTGGGAACTGCTGAAACCAAACAAATAGAGTTCATGGTGGCCAGATAGGGCTGTTTTCTGCAGTCTATGGGGACTCAAACGGAATCCATTTGTTTGATTGTTTGATTTTCAGTTTCACTCGTGTAGGGTACTTGTCCACACACCTTCGGCTTGTAGTTTGTCTGTGTCCTTGGATCTCAAGTGAGTCTCCTGTAAGTAAGCACATAGGCGTCTTGAGTTTTCCTCCCTTCTTTTCACCCTGTGTCTTTTGTTTGCAGCACTCACTGCCTTACATTTTATTCTGATGATTCAGAGCTGTGCACTTATTGCACTTAAAGAAATTTTTTTATCATTAATCTACACTCACGTGAAGAACATTATGTTTACTATGCTACCCCCTTCACCAAGTCACCCCATAAAACCTCTTCAGTCGCTGTCGATCAGCGGAGTTGTATGCTGTAGACCCCTTCATCATGTCGCCCCCCACAGACTCGTTACATTCGTAGTCCATCAGTGAGGAGTAAGATGCTATAAAACCTCTACTAGTCTTCACTGTGTTGTACAGTACTCCCCATGCACACCCGACACCACGCATTTTACATGCTAATCCTAATGCCCCCATTGTTTCTCCCCACACTTATCCCTCACTTCAGACCCACCCTGAACAGTCATTTTCCCTTTGGTAACTTTTAGTCATCTCTCGGGTTCTGTGAGTCTGCTGCTGTTTTTTTCCTTCAGTTTTTCTTTGTTGTTATACTCCACACATGAGTGAAATCACTTGGTACTTGTCTTTCTCCGCCTGCCCTATTTCTCAGAACATACTACTGTCTAGCTCCATCCACGTCATTGCAAATGGTAGTATTTGTTTTCCTCTTAAGGCTGCTTACTACAATTTTAAACTGGATTTCATTCTTCCTTTTTGTTTGTAGTTTAGCTATGTTATTCACCATTCAACTCCTGGTTATGAACAATAGCTTTGAGTCAATCGATATGTATCTGTATCTATCTATCTAACGGTCTGTCTGTCTATCTATGTATCTATGTATCTATGTATGTATGTATCTATGTAACTATGTATCTATGTATGTATCTATCTATCTTCGTATCAACTATCTATAATGTCTGTCATCTAAAAATCTATGTCCCTATCTTTCTATCTCTCATCTGTCATCTGTCTACCTATCTGTCTATGAATCAATCATCTTTTTGTCTGCCCATCTATCCTTATCCATAGAACAGTTAACAACATAGCCTATGTCACTTCCCTACATTATGCTCCCAAAAATCTTGTAAGGTAACTAGGCCGTAAGGAGAGCACTGGGTTCACCGAGACAATTGCTGGTCGATTCAGCCGCGTGTGCTTAGAAAACCAGTAAATGGTGTTGCCGGGACTTGAACCCGTATATCTGTCCTCTGTCATCTTTTACCTCCTTCTCGCTTGCTCACTGTATTTAGCCACATTCATGGACTAAGTGCTCACTGAAGACCTCAAGTATCCTTCATCTGGGCATGTTGTCAACAGAAAAGTGTACTTGGTTCTTTGCACACCAACATGTTTGAGGGACATCGGCGTGATCACTGCTGATAGGTGGAGGGACAAATATAAAGGAACACCTATTTCTGGACAGGAGCAGTTGGGAACAAAGTGTGTGTTGTGGAGTGAAGTGTTTATTTGATGGTCCAAACTTCCCTCTTTAGGTGGTTATTACTTTACATTCGTGAACATCATAAAAAGCAATGATTTTAAAAGCCCAGACGCATATTACTACTGAAATTCATTTGTTGAGGTGAGAGGAAATGAGAAGGAAGTTGCTGCACCACTAAATCTATGCCTGAGCACTGCTGAAACCAAACAAAAAGAATTCACGGTGGCTAGATAGGGCTATTTTCTACTGACTCTCTCTGGGGACTCAAACAGAATCTATTTGTTTGTTTGTTTCTCAGTTTCACTTGTATAGGGTACCTGTCACCGCCCCTTCAGCTTGTAGAGTGTCTGTGTCCTTGGATCACAAGTGAGACTCCAGTAAGGGAGCACGTAGGTTTTCTTGAGTTTTCATCAGTTCTTCTAACCCTGTGTCTTTTGATTGGAGCACTCAAAGCCTCTACTTTTATTCTGATATTTGAGAGCTGCGCTCTTACTGCACTTTGAAATTCTTTTTGTTCTCATTAATATACAATCACATGCAGAACATTATGTTTACTAGTCTACCCCCTTCACCAAGTCCCCCCCAAATCCCAGTTACAGTCGCTGTCCGTCAGCATGTACTAAGATGCTGTAGAATCACTACATGTCTTCTCTGTGTTGTACAGCCCTACCCATGACCCCCACCCTACACATTATACATGCTAATGCTAATGCCCCCATTCTTTGTCCCCGCCCTTTTTACTCCCTTCCCACAAACCCTACCCTGTCCCTTTCTCTTTGGTAACTGTTAGTCCACTCTCGGGTTCTGTGATTCTGCTGCTGTCTTTTCCTTCAGTTTTTCTTTGTTACCATACTCCACACATGAGTGAAATCATTTGGTACATGTATGTCTCCGCCTGGCCTATTAGACTGAGCAAAATACCCTCTAGCTCCATCCACGTTATTGCAAATGATAGGATTTGTTTTCTTCTTATGGCTGCTTACTGCACTTTTTAAACAGGATTTCACTCTTCTTTTTTGTTTGTAGTTTCTCTATGTGCTTTCACCATTGCTCTCCTGGTTATGAGCAGTAGCTTTGTGTTAATCGATATGTACCTATATCTATCTATCTGTATGTCTATCTATTTATCATTCAATCAATCATTTTTGTCTGCCCATCTCTCCTTGTGTAAAGAACAGTTAACCATATATCCTTTATCACTTTCCTACACTATGCTTCCAAAAATCCTGCAAAGTATCTAGGCTGTAGAGAGAGCACTGGGTTCACCGAGACTCTTGCAGGACGGTTCGGCCGCGTGTACCTCCAAAACCAGGAAATGGTTGTGCGGGGACTTGAACCCGTGTCTCTATCCACTGTCCTCTTTCATCTCCTTCTAACTTGCTGTCTGTATTTAGCCACATTCATTGATTAAGTGCTCCCTGAAGACCAGTAGCATCATTCCTCTGGGCCTGTTTTCGACAGAAAAGTAAACTTGCTGCTTTGCTCACCACCATGTTTGAAGGACATCAGCGTGATCACCGCCGATAGGACGGAGGGTCAAATAAAAAGGAACACCAATTTCCAGACAGGTGCAGTTGGGAGCTAAGAGTGTATTGTGGAGTGATGTGTTTATTTGAGTGTCCAAACTTCCCTCTTTAGGTGGTTATTAGATCTTCACATTCGTGAACATCATAAAACCCACTGATTTCACAGGCCCAGATGCTTATTATTACAGCAACTCAGTTGTTGAGGTGAGAGAAAATGAGAAGTATGTTGCTGCACCACTAAATCTATGGCTGGGAACTGCTGAAACCAAACAAATAGAGTTCATGGTGGCCAGATAGGGCTGTTTTCTGCTGTCTATGGGGACTCAAACGGAATCCATTTGTTTGATTGTTTGATTTTCAGTTTCACTCGTGTAGGGTACTTGTCCACACACCTTCGGCTTGTAGTTTGTCTGTGTCCTTGGATCTCAAGTGAGTCTCCTGTAAGTAAGCACATAGGCGTCTTGAGATTTCCTCCCTACTTTTCACCCTGTGTCTTTTGTTTGCAGCACTCACTGCCTTAGATTTTATTCTGATGATTCAGAGCTGTGCACTTATTGCACTTAAAGAAATTTTTTTATCATTAATCTACACTCACGTGAAGAACATTATGTTTACTATGCTACCCCCTTCACCAAGTCACCCCATAAAACCTCTTCAGTCGCTGTCGATCAGCGGAGTTGTATGCTGTAGACCCCTTCATCATGTCGCCCCCCACAGACTCGTTACATTCGTAGTCCATCAGTGAGGAGTAAGATGCTATAAAACCTCTACTAGTCTTCACTGTGTTGTACAGTACTCCCCATGCACACCCGACACCACGCATTTTACATGCTAATCCTAATGCCCCCATTGTTTCTCCCCACACTTATCCCTCACTTCAGACCCACCCTGAACAGTCATTTTCCGTTTGGTAACTTTTAGTCATCTCTCGGGTTCTGTGAGTCTGCTGCTGTTTTTTTCCTTCAGTTTTTCTTTGTTGTTATACTCCACACATGAGTGAAATCACTTGGTACTTGTCTTTCTCCGCCTGCCCTATTTCTCAGAACATACTACTGTCTAGCTCCATCCACGTCATTGCAAATGGTAGTATTTGTTTTCCTCTTAAGGCTGCTTACTACAATTTTAAACTGGATTTCATTCTTCCTTTTTGTTTGTAGTTTAGCTATGTTATTCACCATTCAACTCCTGGTTATGAACAATAGCTTTGAGTCAATCGATATGTATCTGTATCTATCTATCTAACGGTCTGTCTGTCTATCTATGTATCTATGTATCTATGTATGTATGTATCTATGTAACTATGTATCTATGTATGTATCTATCTATCTTCGTATCAACTATCTATAATGTCTGTCATCTAAAAATCTATGTCCCTATCTTTCTATCTCTCATCTGTCATCTGTCTACCTATCTGTCTATGAATCAATCATCTTTTTGTCTGCCCATCTATCCTTATCCACAGAACAGTTAACAACATAGCCTATGTCACTTCCCTACATTATGCTCCCAAAAATCTTGTAAGGTAACTAGGCCGTAAGGAGAGCACTGGGTTCACCGAGACAATTGCTGGTCGATTCAGCCGCGTGTGCTTAGAAAACCAGTAAATGGTGTTGCCGGGACTTGAACCCGTATATCTGTCCTCTGTCATCTTTTACCTCCTTCTCGCTTGCTCACTGTATTTAGCCACATTCATGGACTAAGTGCTCACTGAAGACCTCAAGTATCCTTCATCTGGGCATGTTGTCAACAGAAAAGTGTACTTGGTTCTTTGCACACCAACATGTTTGAGGGACATCGGCGTGATCACTGCTGATAGGTGGAGGGACAAATATAAAGGAACACCTATTTCTGGACAGGAGCAGTTGGGAACAAAGTGTGTGTTGTGGAGTGAAGTGTTTATTTGATGGTCCAAACTTCCCTCTTTAGGTGGTTATTACTTTACATTCGTGAACATCATAAAAAGCAATGATTTTAAAAGCCCAGACGCATATTACTACTGAAATTCATTTGTTGAGGTGAGAGGAAATGAGAAGGAAGTTGCTGCACCACTAAATCTATGCCTGAGCACTGCTGAAACCAAACAAAAAGAATTCACGGTGGCTAGATAGGGCTATTTTCTACTGACTCTCTCTGGGGACTCAAACAGAATCTATTTGTTTGTTTGTTTCTCAGTTTCACTTGTATAGGGTACCTGTCACCGCCCCTTCAGCTTGTAGAGTGTCTGTGTCCTTGGATCACAAGTGAGACTCCAGTAAGGGAGCACGTAGGTTTTCTTGAGTTTTCATCAGTTCTTCTAACCCTGTGTCTTTTGATTGGAGCACTCAAAGCCTCTACTTTTATTCTGATATTTGAGAGCTGCGCTCTTACTGCACTTTGAAATTCTTTTTGTTCTCATTAATATACAATCACATGCAGAACATTATGTTTACTAGTCTACCCCCTTCACCAAGTCCCCCCCAAATTCCAGTAACAGTCGCTGTCCGTCAGCATGTACTAAGATGCTGTAGAATCACTACATGTCTTCTCTGTGTTGTACAGCCCTACCCATGACCCCCACCCTACACATCATACATGCTAATGCTAATGCCCCCATTCTTTGTTCCCGCCCTTTTTACTCCCTTCCCACAAACCCTACCCTGTCCCTTTCTCTTTGGTAACTGTTAGTCCACTCTCGGGTTCCGTGATTCTGCTGCTGTCTTTTCCTTCAGTTTTTCTTTGTTACCATACTCCACACATGAGTGAAATCATTTGGTACATGTATGTCTCCGCCTGGCCTATTAGACTGAGCAAAATACCCTCTAGCTCCATCCACGTTATTGCAAATGATAGGATTTGTTTTCTTCTTATGGCTGCTTACTGCACTTTTTAAACAGGATTTCACTCTTCTTTTTTGTTTGTAGTTTCTCTATGTGCTTTCACCATTGCTCTCCTGGTTATGAGCAGTAGCTTTGTGTTAATCGATATGTACCTATATCTATCTATCTGTATGTCTATCTATTTATCATTCAATCAATCATTTTTGTCTGCCCATCTCTCCTTGTGTAAAGAACAGTTAACCATATATCCTTTATCACTTTCCTACACTATGCTTCCAAAATTCCTGCAAAGTATCTAGGCTGTAGAGAGAGCACTGGGTTCACCGAGACTCTTGCAGGACGGTTCGGCCGCGTGTACCTCCAAAACCAGGAAATGGTTGTGCGGGGACTTGAACCCGTGTCTCTATCCACTGTCCTCTTTCATCTCCTTCTAACTTGCTGTCTGTATTTAGCCACATTCATTGATTAAGTGCTCCCTGAAGACCAGTAGCATCATTCCTCTGGGCCTGTTTTCGACAGAAAAGTAAACTTGCTGCTTTGCTCACCACCATGTTTGAAGGACATCAGCGTGATCACCGCCGATAGGACGGAGGGTCAAATAAAAAGGAACACCAATTTCCAGACAGGTGCAGTTGGGAGCTAAGAGTGTATTGTGGAGTGATGTGTTTATTTGAGTGTCCAAACTTCCCTCTTTAGGTGGTTATTAGATCTTCACATTCGTGAACATCATAAAACCCACTGATTTCACAGGCCCAGATGCTTATTATTACAGCAACTCAGTTGTTGAGGTGAGAGAAAATGAGAAGTATGTTGCTGCACCACTAAATCTATGGCTGGGAACTGCTGAAACCAAACAAATAGAGTTCATGGTGGCCAGATAGGGCTGTTTTCTGCTGTCTATGGGGACTCAAACGGAATCCATTTGTTTGATTGTTTGATTTTCAGTTTCACTCGTGTAGGGTACTTGTCCACACACCTTCGGCTTGTAGTTTGTCTGTGTCCTTGGATCTCAAGTGAGTCTCCTGTAAGTAAGCACATAGGCGTCTTGAGTTTTCCTCCCTTCTTTTCACCCTGTGTCTTTTGTTTGCAGCACTCACTGCCTTACATTTTATTCTGATGATTCAGAGCTGTGCACTTATTGCACTTAAAGAAATTTTTTTATCATTAATCTACACTCACGTGAAGAACATTATGTTTACTATGCTACCCCCTTCACCAAGTCACCCCATAAAACCTCTTCAGTCGCTGTCGATCAGCGGAGTTGTATGCTGTAGACCCCTTCATCATGTCGCCCCCCACAGACTCGTTACATTCGTAGTCCATCAGTGAGGAGTAAGATGCTATAAAACCTCTACTAGTCTTCACTGTGTTGTACAGTACTCCCCATGCACACCCGACACCACGCATTTTACATGCTAATCCTAATGCCCCCATTGTTTCTCCCCACACTTATCCCTCACTTCAGACCCACCCTGAACAGTCATTTTCCCTTTGGTAACTTTTAGTCATCTCTCGGGTTCTGTGAGTCTGCTGCTGTTTTTTTCCTTCAGTTTTTCTTTGTTGTTATACTCCACACATGAGTGAAATCACTTGGTACTTGTCTTTCTCCGCCTGCCCTATTTCTCAGAACATACTACTGTCTAGCTCCATCCACGTCATTGCAAATGGTAGTATTTGTTTTCCTCTTAAGGCTGCTTACTACAATTTTAAACTGGATTTCATTCTTCCTTTTTGTTTGTAGTTTAGCTATGTTATTCACCATTCAACTCCTGGTTATGAACAATAGCTTTGAGTCAATCGATATGTATCTGTATCTATCTATCTAACGGTCTGTCTGTCTATCTATGTATCTATGTATCTATGTATGTATGTATCTATGTAACTATGTATCTATGTATGTATCTATCTATCTTCGTATCAACTATCTATAATGTCTGTCATCTAAAAATCTATGTCCCTATCTTTCTATCTCTCATCTGTCATCTGTCTACCTATCTGTCTATGAATCAATCATCTTTTTGTCTGCCCATCTATCCTTATCCACAGAACAGTTAACAACATAGCCTATGTCACTTCCCTACATTATGCTCCCAAAAATCTTGTAAGGTAACTAGGCCGTAAGGAGAGCACTGGGTTCACCGAGACAATTGCTGGTCGATTCAGCCGCGTGTGCTTAGAAAACCAGTAAATGGTGTTGCCGGGACTTGAACCCGTATATCTGTCCTCTGTCATCTTTTACCTCCTTCTCGCTTGCTCACTGTATTTAGCCACATTCATGGACTAAGTGCTCACTGAAGACCTCAAGTATCCTTCATCTGGGCATGTTGTCAACAGAAAAGTGTACTTGGTTCTTTGCACACCAACATGTTTGAGGGACATCGGCGTGATCACTGCTGATAGGTGGAGGGACAAATATAAAGGAACACCTATTTCTGGACAGGAGCAGTTGGGAACAAAGTGTGTGTTGTGGAGTGAAGTGTTTATTTGATGGTCCAAACTTCCCTCTTTAGGTGGTTATTACTTTACATTCGTGAACATCATAAAAAGCAATGATTTTAAAAGCCCAGACGCATATTACTACTGAAATTCATTTGTTGAGGTGAGAGGAAATGAGAAGGAAGTTGCTGCACCACTAAATCTATGCCTGAGCACTGCTGAAACCAAACAAAAAGAATTCACGGTGGCTAGATAGGGCTATTTTCTACTGACTCTCTCTGGGGACTCAAACAGAATCTATTTGTTTGTTTGTTTCTCAGTTTCACTTGTATAGGGTACCTGTCACCGCCCCTTCAGCTTGTAGAGTGTCTGTGTCCTTGGATCACAAGTGAGACTCCAGTAAGGGAGCACGTAGGTTTTCTTGAGTTTTCATCAGTTCTTCTAACCCTGTGTCTTTTGATTGGAGCACTCAAAGCCTCTACTTTTATTCTGATATTTGAGAGCTGCGCTCTTACTGCACTTTGAAATTCTTTTTGTTCTCATTAATATACAATCACATGCAGAACATTATGTTTACTAGTCTACCCCCTTCACCAAGTCCCCCCCAAATCCCAGTTACAGTCGCTGTCCGTCAGCATGTACTAAGATGCTGTAGAATCACTACATGTCTTCTCTGTGTTGTACAGCCCTACCCATGACCCCCACCCTACACATTATACATGCTAATGCTAATGCCCCCATTCTTTGTCCCCGCCCTTTTTACTCCCTTCCCACAAACCCTACCCTGTCCCTTTCTCTTTGGTAACTGTTAGTCCACTCTCGGGTTCTGTGATTCTGCTGCTGTCTTTTCCTTCAGTTTTTCTTTGTTACCATACTCCACACATGAGTGAAATCATTTGGTACATGTATGTCTCCGCCTGGCCTATTAGACTGAGCAAAATACCCTCTAGCTCCATCCACGTTATTGCAAATGATAGGATTTGTTTTCTTCTTATGGCTGCTTACTGCACTTTTTAAACAGGATTTCACTCTTCTTTTTTGTTTGTAGTTTCTCTATGTGCTTTCACCATTGCTCTCCTGGTTATGAGCAGTAGCTTTGTGTTAATCGATATGTACCTATATCTATCTATCTGTATGTCTATCTATTTATCATTCAATCAATCATTTTTGTCTGCCCATCTCTCCTTGTGTAAAGAACAGTTAACCATATATCCTTTATCACTTTCCTACACTATGCTTCCAAAAATCCTGCAAAGTATCTAGGCTGTAGAGAGAGCACTGGGTTCACCGAGACTCTTGCAGGACGGTTCGGCCGCGTGTACCTCCAAAACCAGGAAATGGTTGTGCGGGGACTTGAACCCGTGTCTCTATCCACTGTCCTCTTTCATCTCCTTCTAACTTGCTGTCTGTATTTAGCCACATTCATTGATTAAGTGCTCCCTGAAGACCAGTAGCATCATTCCTCTGGGCCTGTTTTCGACAGAAAAGTAAACTTGCTGCTTTGCTCACCACCATGTTTGAAGGACATCAGCGTGATCACCGCCGATAGGACGGAGGGTCAAATAAAAAGGAACACCAATTTCCAGACAGGTGCAGTTGGGAGCTAAGAGTGTATTGTGGAGTGATGTGTTTATTTGAGTGTCCAAACTTCCCTCTTTAGGTGGTTATTAGATCTTCACATTCGTGAACATCATAAAACCCACTGATTTCACAGGCCCAGATGCTTATTATTACAGCAACTCAGTTGTTGAGGTGAGAGAAAATGAGAAGTATGTTGCTGCACCACTAAATCTATGGCTGGGAATTGCTGAAACCAAACAAATAGAGTTCATGGTGGCCAGATAGGGCTGTTTTCTGCTGTCTATGGGGACTCAAACGGAATCCATTTGTTTGATTGTTTGATTTTCAGTTTCACTCGTGTAGGGTACTTGTCCACACACCTTCGGCTTGTAGTTTGTCTGTGTCCTTGGATCTCAAGTGAGTCTCCTGTAAGTAAGCACATAGGCGTCTTGAGATTTCCTCCCTTCTTTTCACCCTGTGTCTTTTGTTTGCAGCACTCACTGCCTTAGATTTTATTCTGATGATTCAGAGCTGTGCACTTATTGCACTTAAAGAAATTTTTTTATCATTAATCTACACTCACGTGAAGAACATTATGTTTACTATGCTACCCCCTTCACCAAGTCACCCCATAAAACCTCTTCAGTCGCTGTCGATCAGCGGAGTTGTATGCTGTAGACCCCTTCATCATGTCGCCCCCCACAGACTCGTTACATTCGTAGTCCATCAGTGAGGAGTAAGATGCTATAAAACCTCTACTAGTCTTCACTGTGTTGTACAGTACTCCCCATGCACACCCGACACCACGCATTTTACATGCTAATCCTAATGCCCCCATTGTTTCTCCCCACACTTATCCCTCACTTCAGACCCACCCTGAACAGTCATTTTCCGTTTGGTAACTTTTAGTCATCTCTCGGGTTCTGTGAGTCTGCTGCTGTTTTTTTCCTTCAGTTTTTCTTTGTTGTTATACTCCACACATGAGTGAAATCACTTGGTACTTGTCTTTCTCCGCCTGCCCTATTTCTCAGAACATACTACTGTCTAGCTCCATCCACGTCATTGCAAATGGTAGTATTTGTTTTCCTCTTAAGGCTGCTTACTACAATTTTAAACTGGATTTCATTCTTCCTTTTTGTTTGTAGTTTAGCTATGTTATTCACCATTCAACTCCTGGTTATGAACAATAGCTTTGAGTCAATCGATATGTATCTGTATCTATCTATCTAACGGTCTGTCTGTCTATCTATGTATCTATGTATCTATGTATGTATGTATCTATGTAACTATGTATCTATGTATGTATCTATCTATCTTCGTATCAACTATCTATAATGTCTGTCATCTAAAAATCTATGTCCCTATCTTTCTATCTCTCATCTGTCATCTGTCTACCTATCTGTCTATGAATCAATCATCTTTTTGTCTGCCCATCTATCCTTATCCACAGAACAGTTAACAACATAGCCTATGTCACTTCCCTACATTATGCTCCCAAAAATCTTGTAAGGTAACTAGGCCGTAAGGAGAGCACTGGGTTCACCGAGACAATTGCTGGTCGATTCAGCCGCGTGTGCTTAGAAAACCAGTAAATGGTGTTGCAGGGACTTGAACCCGTATATCTGTCCTCTGTCATCTTTTACCTCCTTCTCGCTTGCTCACTGTATTTAGCCACATTCATGGACTAAGTGCTCACTGAAGACCTCAAGTATCCTTCATCTGGGCATGTTGTCAACAGAAAAGTGTACTTGGTTCTTTGCACACCAACATGTTTGAGGGACATCGGCGTGATCACTGCTGATAGGTGGAGGGACAAATATAAAGGAACACCTATTTCTGGACAGGAGCAGTTGGGAACAAAGTGTGTGTTGTGGAGTGAAGTGTTTATTTGATGGTCCAAACTTCCCTCTTTAGGTGGTTATTACTTTACATTCGTGAACATCATAAAAAGCAATGATTTTAAAAGCCCAGACGCATATTACTACTGAAATTCATTTGTTGAGGTGAGAGGAAATGAGAAGGAAGTTGCTGCACCACTAAATCTATGCCTGAGCACTGCTGAAACCAAACAAAAAGAATTCACGGTGGCTAGATAGGGCTATTTTCTACTGACTCTCTCTGGGGACTCAAACAGAATCTATTTGTTTGTTTGTTTCTCAGTTTCACTTGTATAGGGTACCTGTCACCGCCCCTTCAGCTTGTAGAGTGTCTGTGTCCTTGGATCACAAGTGAGACTCCAGTAAGGGAGCACGTAGGTTTTCTTGAGTTTTCATCAGTTCTTCTAACCCTGTGTCTTTTGATTGGAGCACTCAAAGCCTCTACTTTTATTCTGATATTTGAGAGCTGCGCTCTTACTGCACTTTGAAATTCTTTTTGTTCTCATTAATATACAATCACATGCAGAACATTATGTTTACTAGTCTACCCCCTTCACCAAGTCCCCCCCAAATCCCAGTTACAGTCGCTGTCCGTCAGCATGTACTAAGATGCTGTAGAATCACTACATGTCTTCTCTGTGTTGTACAGCCCTACCCATGACCCCCACCCTACACATCATACATGCTAATGCTAATGCCCCCATTCTTTGTTCCCGCCCTTTTTACTCCCTTCCCACAAACCCTACCCTGTCCCTTTCTCTTTGGTAACTGTTAGTCCACTCTCGGGTTCCGTGATTCTGCTGCTGTCTTTTCCTTCAGTTTTTCTTTGTTACCATACTCCACACATGAGTGAAATCATTTGGTACATGTATGTCTCCGCCTGGCCTATTAGACTGAGCAAAATACCCTCTAGCTCCATCCACGTTATTGCAAATGATAGGATTTGTTTTCTTCTTATGGCTGCTTACTGCACTTTTTAAACAGGATTTCACTCTTCTTTTTTGTTTGTAGTTTCTCTATGTGCTTTCACCATTGCTCTCCTGGTTATGAGCAGTAGCTTTGTGTTAATCGATATGTACCTATATCTATCTATCTGTATGTCTATCTATTTATCATTCAATCAATCATTTTTGTCTGCCCATCTCTCCTTGTGTAAAGAACAGTTAACCATATATCCTTTATCACTTTCCTACACTATGCTTCCAAAAATCCTGCAAAGTATCTAGGCTGTAGAGAGAGCACTGGGTTCACCGAGACTCTTGCAGGACGGTTCGGCCGCGTGTACCTCCAAAACCAGGAAATGGTTGTGCGGGGACTTGAACCCGTGTCTCTATCCACTGTCCTCTTTCATCTCCTTCTAACTTGCTGTCTGTATTTAGCCACATTCATTGATTAAGTGCTCCCTGAAGACCAGTAGCATCATTCCTCTGGGCCTGTTTTCGACAGAAAAGTAAACTTGCTGCTTTGCTCACCACCATGTTTGAAGGACATCAGCGTGATCACCGCCGATAGGACGGAGGGTCAAATAAAAAGGAACACCAATTTCTAGACAGGTGCAGTTGGGAGCTAAGAGTGTATTGTGGAGTGATGTGTTTATTTGAGTGTCCAAACTTCCCTCTTTAGGTGGTTATTAGATCTTCACATTCGTGAACATCATAAAACCCACTGATTTCACAGGCCCAGATGCTTATTATTACAGCAACTCAGTTGTTGAGGTGAGAGAAAATGAGAAGTATGTTGCTGCACCACTAAATCTATGGCTGGGAACTGCTGAAACCAAACAAATAGAGTTCATGGTGGCCAGATAGGGCTGTTTTCTGCTGTCTATGGGGACTCAAACGGAATCCATTTGTTTGATTGTTTGATTTTCAGTTTCACTCGTGTAGGGTACTTGTCCACACACCTTCGGCTTGTAGTTTGTCTGTGTCCTTGGATCTCAAGTGAGTCTCCTGTAAGTAAGCACGTAGGCGTCTTGAGTTTTGCTCCCTTCTTTTCACCCTGTGTCTTTTGTTTGCAGCACTCACTGCCTTACATTTTATTCTGATGATTCAGAGCTGTGCACTTATTGCACTTAAAGAAATTTTTTTATCATTAATCTACACTCACGTGAAGAACATTATGTTTACTATGCTACCCCCTTCACCAAGTCACCCCATAAAACCTCTTCAGTCGCTGTCGATCAGCGGAGTTGTATGCTGTAGACCCCTTCATCATGTCCCCCCCCACAGACTCGTTACATTCGTAGTCCATCAGTGAGGAGTAAGATGCTATAAAACCTCTACTAGTCTTCACTGTGTTGTACAGTACTCCCCATGCACACCAGACACCACGCATTTTACATGCTAATCCTAATGCCCCCATTGTTTCTCCCCACACTTATCCCTCACTTCAGACCCACCCTGAACAGTCATTTTCCCTTTGGTAACTTTTAGTCATCTCTCGGGTTCTGTGAGTCTGCTGCTGTTTTTTTCCTTCAGTTTTTCTTTGTTGTTATACTCCACACATGAGTGAAATCACTTGGTACTTGTCTTTCTCCGCCTGCCCTATTTCTCAGAACATACTACTGTCTAGCTCCATCCACGTCATTGCAAATGGTAGTATTTGTTTTCCTCTTAAGGCTGCTTACTACAATTTTAAACTGGATTTCATTCTTCCTTTTTGTTTGTAGTTTAGCTATGTTATTCACCATTCAACTCCTGGTTATGAACAATAGCTTTGAGTCAATCGATATGTATCTGTATCTATCTATCTAACGGTCTGTCTGTCTATCTATGTATCTATGTATCTATGTATGTATGTATCTATGTAACTATGTATCTATGTATGTATCTATCTATCTTCGTATCAACTATCTATAATGTCTGTCATCTAAAAATCTATGTCCCTATCTTTCTATCTCTCATCTGTCATCTGTCTACCTATCTGTCTATGAATCAATCATCTTTTTGTCTGCCCATCTATCCTTATCCACAGAACAGTTAACAACATAGCCTATGTCACTTCCCTACATTATGCTCCCAAAAATCTTGTAAGGTAACTAGGCCGTAAGGAGAGCACTGGGTTCACCGAGACAATTGCTGGTCGATTCAGCCGCGTGTGCTTAGAAAACCAGTAAATGGTGTTGCAGGGACTTGAACCCGTATATCTGTCCTCTGTCATCTTTTACCTCCTTCTCGCTTGCTCACTGTATTTAGCCACATTCATGGACTAAGTGCTCACTGAAGACCTCAAGTATCCTTCATCTGGGCATGTTGTCAACAGAAAAGTGTACTTGGTTCTTTGCACACCAACATGTTTGAGGGACATCGGCGTGATCACTGCTGATAGGTGGAGGGACAAATATAAAGGAACACCTATTTCTGGACAGGAGCAGTTGGGAACAAAGTGTGTGTTGTGGAGTGAAGTGTTTATTTGATGGTCCAAACTTCCCTCTTTAGGTGGTTATTACTTTACATTCGTGAACATCATAAAAAGCAATGATTTTAAAAGCCCAGACGCATATTACTACTGAAATTCATTTGTTGAGGTGAGAGGAAATGAGAAGGAAGTTGCTGCACCACTAAATCTATGCCTGAGCACTGCTGAAACCAAACAAAAAGAATTCACGGTGGCTAGATAGGGCTATTTTCTACTGACTCTCTCTGGGGACTCAAACAGAATCTATTTGTTTGTTTGTTTCTCAGTTTCACTTGTATAGGGTACCTGTCACCGCCCCTTCAGCTTGTAGAGTGTCTGTGTCCTTGGATCACAAGTGAGACTCCAGTAAGGGAGCACGTAGGTTTTCTTGAGTTTTCATCAGTTCTTCTAACCCTGTGTCTTTTGATTGGAGCACTCAAAGCCTCTACTTTTATTCTGATATTTGAGAGCTGCGCTCTTACTGCACTTTGAAATTCTTTTTGTTCTCATTAATATACAATCACATGCAGAACATTATGTTTACTAGTCTACCCCCTTCACCAAGTCCCCCCCAAATTCCAGTAACAGTCGCTGTCCGTCAGCATGTACTAAGATGCTGTAGAATCACTACATGTCTTCTCTGTGTTGTACAGCCCTACCCATGACCCCCACCCTACACATTATACATGCTAATGCTAATGCCCCCATTCTTTGTCCCCGCCCTTTTTACTCCCTTCCCACAAACCCTACCCTGTCCCTTTCTCTTTGGTAACTGTTAGTCCACTCTCGGGCTCTGTGATTCTGCTGCTGTCTTTTCCTTCAGTTTTTCTTTGTTACCATACTCCACACATGAGTGAAATCATTTGGTACATGTATGTCTCCGCCTGGCCTATTAGACTGAGCAAAATACCCTCTAGCTCCATCCACGTTATTGCAAATGATAGGATTTGTTTTCTTCTTATGGCTGCTTACTGCACTTTTTAAACAGGATTTCACTCTTCTTTTTTGTTTGTAGTTTCTCTATGTGCTTTCACCATTGCTCTCCTGGTTATGAGCAGTAGCTTTGTGTTAATCGATATGTACCTATATCTATCTATCTGTATGTCTATCTATTTATCATTCAATCAATCATTTTTGTCTGCCCATCTCTCCTTGTGTAAAGAACAGTTAAAAATATATCCTTTATCACTTTCCTACACTATGCTTCCAAAAATCCTGCAAAGTATCTAGGCTGTAGAGAGAGCACTGGGTTCACCGAGACTCTTGCAGGACGGTTCGGCCGCGTGTACCTCCAAAACCAGGAAATGGTTGTGCGGGGACTTGAACCCGTGTCTCTATCCACTGTCCTCTTTCATCTCCTTCTAACTTGCTGTCTGTATTTAGCCACATTCATTGATTAAGTGCTCCCTGAAGACCAGTAGCATCATTCCTCTGGGCCTGTTTTCGACAGAAAAGTAAACTTGCTGCTTTGCTCACCACCATGTTTGAAGGACATCAGCGTGATCACCACCGATAGGACGGAGGGTCAAATAAAAAGGAACACCAATTTCTAGACAGGTGCAGTTGGGAGCTAAGAGTGTATTGTGGAGTGATGTGTTTATTTGAGTGTCCAAACTTCCCTCTTTAGGTGGTTATTAGATCTTCACATTCGTGAACATCATAAAACCCACTGATTTCACAGGCCCAGATGCTTATTATTACAGCAACTCAGTTGTTGAGGTGAGAGAAAATGAGAAGTATGTTGCTGCACCACTAAATCTATGGCTGGGAACTGCTGAAACCAAACAAATAGAGTTCATGGTGGCCAGATAGGGCTGTTTTCTGCTGTCTATGGGGACTCAAACGGAATCCATTTGTTTGATTGTTTGATTTTCAGTTTCACTCGTGTAGGGTACTTGTCCACACACCTTCGGCTTGTAGTTTGTCTGTGTCCTTGGATCTCAAGTGAGTCTCCTGTAAGTAAGCACATAGGCGTCTTGAGATTTCCTCCCTTCTTTTCACCCTGTGTCTTTTGTTTGCAGCACTCACTGCCTTAGATTTTATTCTGATGATTCAGAGCTGTGCACTTATTGCACTTAAAGAAATTTTTTTATCATTAATCTACACTCACGTGAAGAACATTATGTTTACTATGCTACCCCCTTCACCAAGTCACCCCATAAAACCTCTTCAGTCGCTGTCGATCAGTGGAGTTGTATGCTGTAGACCCCTTCATCATGTCGCCCCCCACAGACTCGTTACATTCGTAGTCCATCAGTGAGGAGTAAGATGCTATAAAACCTCTACTAGTCTTCACTGTGTTGTACAGTACTCCCCATGCACACCCGACACCACGCATTTTACATGCTAATCCTAATGCCCCCATTGTTTCTCCCCACACTTATCCCTCACTTCAGACCCACCCTGAACAGTCATTTTCCCTTTGGTAACTTTTAGTCATCTCTCGGGTTCTGTGAGTCTGCTGCTGTTTTTTTCCTTCAGTTTTTCTTTGTTGTTATACTCCACACATGAGTGAAATCACTTGGTACTTGTCTTTCTCCGCCTGCCCTATTTCTCAGAACATACTACTGTCTAGCTCCATCCACGTCATTGCAAATGGTAGTATTTGTTTTCCTCTTAAGGCTGCTTACTACAATTTTAAACTGGATTTCATTCTTCCTTTTTGTTTGTAGTTTAGCTATGTTATTCACCATTCAACTCCTGGTTATGAACAATAGCTTTGAGTCAATCGATATGTATCTGTATCTATCTATCTAACGGTCTGTCTGTCTATCTATGTATCTATGTATCTATGTATGTATGTATCTATGTAACTATGTATCTATGTATGTATCTATCTATCTTCGTATCAACTATCTATAATGTCTGTCATCTAAAAATCTATGTCCCTATCTTTCTATCTCTCATCTGTCATCTGTCTACCTATCTGTCTATGAATCAATCATCTTTTTGTCTGCCCATCTATCCTTATCCACAGAACAGTTAACAACATAGCCTATGTCACTTCCCTACATTATGCTCCCAAAAATCTTGTAAGGTAACTAGGCCGTAAGGAGAGCACTGGGTTCACCGAGACAATTGCTGGTCGATTCAGCCGCGTGTGCTTAGAAAACCAGTAAATGGTGTTGCCGGGACTTGAACCCGTATATCTGTCCTCTGTCATCTTTTACCTCCTTCTCGCTTGCTCACTGTATTTAGCCACATTCATGGACTAAGTGCTCACTGAAGACCTCAAGTATCCTTCATCTGGGCATGTTGTCAACAGAAAAGTGTACTTGGTTCTTTGCACACCAACATGTTTGAGGGACATCGGCGTGATCACTGCTGATAGGTGGAGGGACAAATATAAAGGAACACCTATTTCTGGACAGGAGCAGTTGGGAACAAAGTGTGTGTTGTGGAGTGAAGTGTTTATTTGATGGTCCAAACTTCCCTCTTTAGGTGGTTATTACTTTACATTCGTGAACATCATAAAAAGCAATGATTTTAAAAGCCCAGACGCATATTACTACTGAAATTCATTTGTTGAGGTGAGAGGAAATGAGAAGGAAGTTGCTGCACCACTAAATCTATGCCTGAGCACTGCTGAAACCAAACAAAAAGAATTCACGGTGGCTAGATAGGGCTATTTTCTACTGACTCTCTCTGGGGACTCAAACAGAATCTATTTGTTTGTTTGTTTCTCAGTTTCACTTGTATAGGGTACCTGTCACCGCCCCTTCAGCTTGTAGAGTGTCTGTGTCCTTGGATCACAAGTGAGACTCCAGTAAGGGAGCACGTAGGTTTTCTTGAGTTTTCATCAGTTCTTCTAACCCTGTGTCTTTTGATTGGAGCACTCAAAGCCTCTACTTTTATTCTGATATTTGAGAGCTGCGCTCTTACTGCACTTTGAAATTCTTTTTGTTCTCATTAATATACAATCACATGCAGAACATTATGTTTACTAGTCTACCCCCTTCACCAAGTCCCCCCCAAATCCCAGTTACAGTCGCTGTCCGTCAGCATGTACTAAGATGCTGTAGAATCACTACATGTCTTCTCTGTGTTGTACAGCCCTACCCATGACCCCCACCCTACACATCATACATGCTAATGCTAATGCCCCCATTCTTTGTTCCCGCCCTTTTTACTCCCTTCCCACAAACCCTACCCTGTCCCTTTCTCTTTGGTAACTGTTAGTCCACTCTCGGGTTCCGTGATTCTGCTGCTGTCTTTTCCTTCATTTTTTCTTTGTTACCATACTCCACACATGAGTGAAATCATTTGGTACATGTATGTCTCCGCCTGGCCTATTAGACTGAGCAAAATACCCTCTAGCTCCATCCACGTTATTGCAAATGATAGGATTTGTTTTCTTCTTATGGCTGCTTACTGCACTTTTTAAACAGGATTTCACTCTTCTTTTTTTTTTGTAGTTTCTCTATGTGCTTTCACCATTGCTCTCCTGGTTATGAGCAGTAGCTTTGTGTTAATCGATATGTACCTATATCTATCTATCTGTATGTCTATCTATTTATCATTCAATCAATCATTTTTGTCTGCCCATCTCTCCTTGTGTAAAGAACAGTTAACCATATATCCTTTATCACTTTCCTACACTATGCTTCCAAAATTCCTGCAAAGTATCTAGGCTGTAGAGAGAGCACTGGGTTCACCGAGACTCTTGCAGGACGGTTCGGCCGCGTGTACCTCCAAAACCAGGAAATGGTTGTGCGGGGACTTGAACCCGTGTCTCTATCCACTGTCCTCTTTCATCTCCTTCTAACTTGCTGTCTGTATTTAGCCACATTCATTGATTAAGTGCTCCCTGAAGACCAGTAGCATCATTCCTCTGGGCCTGTTTTCGACAGAAAAGTAAACTTGCTGCTTTGCTCACCACCATGTTTGAAGGACATCAGCGTGATCACCGCCGATAGGACGGAGGGTCAAATAAAAAGGAACACCAATTTCTAGACAGGTGCAGTTGGGAGCTAAGAGTGTATTGTGGAGTGATGTGTTTATTTGAGTGTCCAAACTTCCCTCTTTAGGTGGTTATTAGATCTTCACATTCGTGAACATCATAAAACCCACTGATTTCACAGGCCCAGATGCTTATTATTACAGCAACTCAGTTGTTGAGGTGAGAGAAAATGAGAAGTATGTTGCTGCACCACTAAATCTATGGCTGGGAACTGCTGAAACCAAACAAATAGAGTTCATGGTGGCCAGATAGGGCTGTTTTCTGCTGTCTATGGGGACTCAAACGGAATCCATTTGTTTGATTGTTTGATTTTCAGTTTCACTCGTGTAGGGTACTTGTCCACACACCTTCGGCTTGTAGTTTGTCTGTGTCCTTGGATCTCAAGTGAGTCTCCTGTAAGTAAGCACGTAGGCGTCTTGAGTTTTGCTCCCTTCTTTTCACCCTGTGTCTTTTGTTTGCAGCACTCACTGCCTTACATTTTATTCTGATGATTCAGAGCTGTGCACTTATTGCACTTAAAGAAATTTTTTTATCATTAATCTACACTCACGTGAAGAACATTATGTTTACTATGCTACCCCCTTCACCAAGTCACCCCATAAAACCTCTTCAGTCGCTGTCGATCAGCGGAGTTGTATGCTGTAGACCCCTTCATCATGTCGCACCCCACAGACTCGTTACATTCGTAGTCCATCAGTGAGGAGTAAGATGCTATAAAACCTCTACTAGTCTTCACTGTGTTGTACAGTACTCCCCATGCACACCCGACACCACGCATTTTACATGCTAATCCTAATGCCCCCATTGTTTCTCCCCACACTTATCCCTCACTTCAGACCCACCCTGAACAGTCATTTTCCCTTTGGTAACTTTTAGTCATCTCTCGGGTTCTGTGAGTCTGCTGCTGTTTTTTTCCTTCAGTTTTTCTTTGTTGTTATACTCCACACATGAGTGAAATCACTTGGTACTTGTCTTTCTCCGCCTGCCCTATTTCTCAGAACATACTACTGTCTAGCTCCATCCACGTCATTGCAAATGGTAGTATTTGTTTTCCTCTTAAGGCTGCTTACTACAATTTTAAACTGGATTTCATTCTTCCTTTTTGTTTGTAGTTTAGCTATGTTATTCACCATTCAACTCCTGGTTATGAACAATAGCTTTGAGTCAATCGATATGTATCTGTATCTATCTATCTAACGGTCTGTCTGTCTATCTATGTATCTATGTATCTATGTATGTATGTATCTATGTATGTATCTATCTATCTTCGTATCAACTATCTATAATGTCTGTCATCTAAAAATCTATGTCCCTATCTTTCTATCTCTCATCTGTCATCTGTCTACCTATCTGTCTATGAATCAATCATCTTTTTGTCTGCCCATCTATCCTTATCCACAGAACAGTTAACAACATAGCCTATGTCACTTCCCTACATTATGCTCCCAAAAATCTTGTAAGGTAACTAGGCCGTAAGGAGAGCACTGGGTTCACCGAGACAATTGCTGGTCGATTCAGCCGCGTGTGCTTAGAAAACCAGTAAATGGTGTTGCAGGGACTTGAACCCGTATATCTGTCCTCTGTCATCTTTTACCTCCTTCTCGCTTGCTCACTGTATTTAGCCACATTCATGGACTAAGTGCTCACTGAAGACCTCAAGTATCCTTCATCTGGGCATGTTGTCAACAGAAAAGTGTACTTGGTTCTTTGCACACCAACATGTTTGAGGGACATCGGCGTGATCACTGCTGATAGGTGGAGGGACAAATATAAAGGAACACCTATTTCTGGACAGGAGCAGTTGGGAACAAAGTGTGTGTTGTGGAGTGAAGTGTTTATTTGATGGTCCAAACTTCCCTCTTTAGGTGGTTATTACTTTACATTCGTGAACATCATAAAAAGCAATGATTTTAAAAGCCCAGACGCATATTACTACTGAAATTCATTTGTTGAGGTGAGAGGAAATGAGAAGGAAGTTGCTGCACCACTAAATCTATGCCTGAGCACTGCTGAAACCAAACAAAAAGAATTCACGGTGGCTAGATAGGGCTATTTTCTACTGACTCTCTCTGGGGACTCAAACAGAATCTATTTGTTTGTTTGTTTCTCAGTTTCACTTGTATAGGGTACCTGTCACCGCCCCTTCAGCTTGTAGAGTGTCTGTGTCCTTGGATCACAAGTGAGACTCCAGTAAGGGAGCACGTAGGTTTTCTTGAGTTTTCATCAGTTCTTCTAACCCTGTGTCTTTTGATTGGAGCACTCAAAGCCTCTACTTTTATTCTGATATTTGAGAGCTGCGCTCTTACTGCACTTTGAAATTCTTTTTGTTCTCATTAATATACAATCACATGCAGAACATTATGTTTACTAGTCTACCCCCTTCACCAAGTCCCCCCCAAATTCCAGTAACAGTCGCTGTCCGTCAGCATGTACTAAGATGCTGTAGAATCACTACATGTCTTCTCTGTGTTGTACAGCCCTACCCATGACCCCCACCCTACACATTATACATGCTAATGCTAATGCCCCCATTCTTTGTCCCCGCCCTTTTTACTCCCTTCCCACAAACCCTACCCTGTCCCTTTCTCTTTGGTAACTGTTAGTCCACTCTCGGGTTCTGTGATTCTGCTGCTGTCTTTTCCTTCAGTTTTTCTTTGTTACCATACTCCACACATGAGTGAAATCATTTGGTACATGTATGTCTCCGCCTGGCCTATTAGACTGAGCAAAATACCCTCTAGCTCCATCCACGTTATTGCAAATGATAGGATTTGTTTTCTTCTTATGGCTGCTTACTGCACTTTTTAAACAGGATTTCACTCTTCTTTTTTGTTTGTAGTTTCTCTATGTGCTTTCACCATTGCTCTCCTGGTTATGAGCAGTAGCTTTGTGTTAATCGATATGTACCTATATCTATCTATCTGTATGTCTATCTATTTATCATTCAATCAATCATTTTTGTCTGCCCATCTCTCCTTGTGTAAAGAACAGTTAAAAATATATCCTTTATCACTTTCCTACACTATGCTTCCAAAAATCCTGCAAAGTATCTAGGCTGTAGAGAGAGCACTGGGTTCACCGAGACTCTTGCAGGACGGTTCGGCCGCGTGTACCTCCAAAACCAGGAAATGGTTGTGCGGGGACTTGAACCCGTGTCTCTATCCACTGTCCTCTTTCATCTCCTTCTAACTTGCTGTCTGTATTTAGCCACATTCATTGATTAAGTGCTCCCTGAAGACCAGTAGCATCATTCCTCTGGGCCTGTTTTCGACAGAAAAGTAAACTTGCTGCTTTGCTCACCACCATGTTTGAAGGACATCAGCGTGATCACCACCGATAGGACGGAGGGTCAAATAAAAAGGAACACCAATTTCTAGACAGGTGCAGTTGGGAGCTAAGAGTGTATTGTGGAGTGATGTGTTTATTTGAGTGTCCAAACTTCCCTCTTTAGGTGGTTATTAGATCTTCACATTCGTGAACATCATAAAACCCACTGATTTCACAGGCCCAGATGCTTATTATTACAGCAACTCAGTTGTTGAGGTGAGAGAAAATGAGAAGTATGTTGCTGCACCACTAAATCTATGGCTGGGAACTGCTGAAACCAAACAAATAGAGTTCATGGTGGCCAGATAGGGCTGTTTTCTGCTGTCTATGGGGACTCAAACGGAATCCATTTGTTTGATTGTTTGATTTTCAGTTTCACTCGTGTAGGGTACTTGTCCACACACCTTCGGCTTGTAGTTTGTCTGTGTCCTTGGATCTCAAGTGAGTCTCCTGTAAGTAAGCACGTAGGCGTCTTGAGTTTTCCTCCCTTCTTTTCACCCTGTGTCTTTTGTTTGCAGCACTCACTGCCTTACATTTTATTCTGATGATTCAGAGCTGTGCACTTATTGCACTTAAAGAAATTTTTTTATCATTAATCTACACTCACGTGAAGAACATTATGTTTACTATGCTACCCCCTTCACCAAGTCACCCCATAAAACCTCTTCAGTCGCTGTCGATCAGCGGAGTTGTATGCTGTAGACCCCTTCATCATGTCCCCCCCCACAGACTCGTTACATTCGTAGTCCATCAGTGAGGAGTAAGATGCTATAAAACCTCTACTAGTCTTCACTGTGTTGTACAGTACTCCCCATGCACACCCGACACCACGCATTTTACATGCTAATCCTAATGCCCCCATTGTTTCTCCCCACACTTATCCCTCACTTCAGACCCACCCTGAACAGTCATTTTCCCTTTGGTAACTTTTAGTCATCTCTCGGGTTCTGTGAGTCTGCTGCTGTTTTTTTCCTTCAGTTTTTCTTTGTTGTTATACTCCACACATGAGTGAAATCACTTGGTACTTGTCTTTCTCCGCCTGCCCTATTTCTCAGAACATACTACTGTCTAGCTCCATCCACGTCATTGCAAATGGTAGTATTTGTTTTCCTCTTAAGGCTGCTTACTACAATTTTAAACTGGATTTCATTCTTCCTTTTTGTTTGTAGTTTAGCTATGTTATTCACCATTCAACTCCTGGTTATGAACAATAGCTTTGAGTCAATCGATATGTATCTGTATCTATCTATCTAACGGTCTGTCTGTCTATCTATGTATCTATGTATCTATGTATGTATGTATCTATGTAACTATGTATCTATGTATGTATCTATCTATCTTCGTATCAACTATCTATAATGTCTGTCATCTAAAAATCTATGTCCCTATCTTTCTATCTCTCATCTGTCATCTGTCTACCTATCTGTCTATGAATCAATCATCTTTTTGTCTGCCCATCTATCCTTATCCACAGAACAGTTAACAACATAGCCTATGTCACTTCCCTACATTATGCTCCCAAAAATCTTGTAAGGTAACTAGGCCGTAAGGAGAGCACTGGGTTCACCGAGACAATTGCTGGTCGATTCAGCCGCGTGTGCTTAGAAAACCAGTAAATGGTGTTGCAGGGACTTGAACCCGTATATCTGTCCTCTGTCATCTTTTACCTCCTTCTCGCTTGCTCACTGTATTTAGCCACATTCATGGACTAAGTGCTCACTGAAGACCTCAAGTATCCTTCATCTGGGCATGTTGTCAACAGAAAAGTGTACTTGGTTCTTTGCACACCAACATGTTTGAGGGACATCGGCGTGATCACTGCTGATAGGTGGAGGGACAAATATAAAGGAACACCTATTTCTGGACAGGAGCAGTTGGGAACAAAGTGTGTGTTGTGGAGTGAAGTGTTTATTTGATGGTCCAAACTTCCCTCTTTAGGTGGTTATTACTTTACATTCGTGAACATCATAAAAAGCAATGATTTTAAAAGCCCAGACGCATATTACTACTGAAATTCATTTGTTGAGGTGAGAGGAAATGAGAAGGAAGTTGCTGCACCACTAAATCTATGCCTGAGCACTGCTGAAACCAAACAAAAAGAATTCACGGTGGCTAGATAGGGCTATTTTCTACTGACTCTCTCTGGGGACTCAAACAGAATCTATTTGTTTGTTTGTTTCTCAGTTTCACTTGTATAGGGTACCTGTCACCGCCCCTTCAGCTTGTAGAGTGTCTGTGTCCTTGGATCACAAGTGAGACTCCAGTAAGGGAGCACGTAGGTTTTCTTGAGTTTTCATCAGTTCTTCTAACCCTGTGTCTTTTGATTGGAGCACTCAAAGCCTCTACTTTTATTCTGATATTTGAGAGCTGCGCTCTTACTGCACTTTGAAATTCTTTTTGTTCTCATTAATATACAATCACATGCAGAACATTATGTTTACTAGTCTACCCCCTTCACCAAGTCCCCCCCAAATCCCAGTTACAGTCGCTGTCCGTCAGCATGTACTAAGATGCTGTAGAATCACTACATGTCTTCTCTGTGTTGTACAGCCCTACCCATGACCCCCACCCTACACATCATACATGCTAATGCTAATGCCCCCATTCTTTGTTCCCGCCCTTTTTACTCCCTTCCCACAAACCCTACCCTGTCCCTTTCTCTTTGGTAACTGTTAGTCCACTCTCGGGTTCCGTGATTCTGCTGCTGTCTTTTCCTTCAGTTTTTCTTTGTTACCATACTCCACACATGAGTGAAATCATTTGGTACATGTATGTCTCCGCCTGGCCTATTAGACTGAGCAAAATACCCTCTAGCTCCATCCACGTTATTGCAAATGATAGGATTTGTTTTCTTCTTATGGCTGCTTACTGCACTTTTTAAACAGGATTTCACTCTTCTTTTTTGTTTGTAGTTTCTCTATGTGCTTTCACCATTGCTCTCCTGGTTATGAGCAGTAGCTTTGTGTTAATCGATATGTACCTATATCTATCTATCTGTATGTCTATCTATTTATCATTCAATCAATCATTTTTGTCTGCCCATCTCTCCTTGTGTAAAGAACAGTTAACCATATATCCTTTATCACTTTCCTACACTATGCTTCCAAAATTCCTGCAAAGTATCTAGGCTGTAGAGAGAGCACTGGGTTCACCGAGACTCTTGCAGGACGGTTCGGCCGCGTGTACCTCCAAAACCAGGAAATGGTTGTGCGGGGACTTGAACCCGTGTCTCTATCCACTGTCCTCTTTCATCTCCTTCTAACTTGCTGTCTGTATTTAGCCACATTCATTGATTAAGTGCTCCCTGAAGACCAGTAGCATCATTCCTCTGGGCCTGTTTTCGACAGAAAAGTAAACTTGCTGCTTTGCTCACCACCATGTTTGAAGGACATCAGCGTGATCACCGCCGATAGGACGGAGGGTCAAATAAA
This sequence comes from Manis pentadactyla, assembly GCF_030020395.1. NCBI lineage: Eukaryota > Metazoa > Chordata > Mammalia > Pholidota > Manidae > Manis > Manis pentadactyla. The sequence continues at coordinate 5,368,342 of NC_080027.1, read as the reverse complement.
AAGGAACACCAATTTCCAGACAGGTGCAGTTGGGAGCTAAGAGTGTATTGTGGAGTGATGTGTTTATTTGAGTGTCCAAACTTCCCTCTTTAGGTGGTTATTAGATCTTCACATTCGTGAACATCATAAAACCCACTGATTTCACAGGCCCAGATGCTTATTATTACAGCAACTCAGTTGTTGAGGTGAGAGAAAATGAGAAGTATGTTGCTGCACCACTAAATCTATGGCTGGGAACTGCTGAAACCAAACAAATAGAGTTCATGGTGGCCAGATAGGGCTGTTTTCTGCTGTCTATGGGGACTCAAACGGAATCCATTTGTTTGATTGTTTGATTTTCAGTTTCACTCGTGTAGGGTACTTGTCCACACACCTTCGGCTTGTAGTTTGTCTGTGTCCTTGGATCTCAAGTGAGTCTCCTGTAAGTAAGCACGTAGGCGTCTTGAGTTTTGCTCCCTTCTTTTCACCCTGTGTCTTTTGTTTGCAGCACTCACTGCCTTACATTTTATTCTGATGATTCAGAGCTGTGCACTTATTGCACTTAAAGAAATTTTTTTATCATTAATCTACACTCACGTGAAGAACATTATGTTTACTATGCTACCCCCTTCACCAAGTCACCCCATAAAACCTCTTCAGTCGCTGTCGATCAGCGGAGTTGTATGCTGTAGACCCCTTCATCATGTCGCACCCCACAGACTCGTTACATTCGTAGTCCATCAGTGAGGAGTAAGATGCTATAAAACCTCTACTAGTCTTCACTGTGTTGTACAGTACTCCCCATGCACACCCGACACCACGCATTTTACATGCTAATCCTAATGCCCCCATTGTTTCTCCCCACACTTATCCCTCACTTCAGACCCACCCTGAACAGTCATTTTCCCTTTGGTAACTTTTAGTCATCTCTCGGGTTCTGTGAGTCTGCTGCTGTTTTTTTCCTTCAGTTTTTCTTTGTTGTTATACTCCACACATGAGTGAAATCACTTGGTACTTGTCTTTCTCCGCCTGCCCTATTTCTCAGAACATACTACTGTCTAGCTCCATCCACGTCATTGCAAATGGTAGTATTTGTTTTCCTCTTAAGGCTGCTTACTACAATTTTAAACTGGATTTCATTCTTCCTTTTTGTTTGTAGTTTAGTTATGTTATTCACCATTCAACTCCTGGTTATGAACAATAGCTTTGAGTCAATCGATATGTATCTGTATCTATCTATCTAACGGTCTGTCTGTCTATCTATGTATCTATGTATCTATGTATGTATGTATCTATGTAACTATGTATCTATGTATGTATCTATCTATCTTCGTATCAACTATCTATAATGTCTGTCATCTAAAAATCTATGTCCCTATCTTTCTATCTCTCATCTGTCATCTGTCTACCTATCTGTCTATGAATCAATCATCTTTTTGTCTGCCCATCTATCCTTATCCACAGAACAGTTAACAACATAGCCTATGTCACTTCCCTACATTATGCTCCCAAAAATCTTGTAAGGTAACTAGGCCGTAAGGAGAGCACTGGGTTCACCGAGACAATTGCTGGTCGATTCAGCCGCGTGTGCTTAGAAAACCAGTAAATGGTGTTGCAGGGACTTGAACCCGTATATCTGTCCTCTGTCATCTTTTACCTCCTTCTCGCTTGCTCACTGTATTTAGCCACATTCATGGACTAAGTGCTCACTGAAGACCTCAAGTATCCTTCATCTGGGCATGTTGTCAACAGAAAAGTGTACTTGGTTCTTTGCACACCAACATGTTTGAGGGACATCGGCGTGATCACTGCTGATAGGTGGAGGGACAAATATAAAGGAACACCTATTTCTGGACAGGAGCAGTTGGGAACAAAGTGTGTGTTGTGGAGTGAAGTGTTTATTTGATGGTCCAAACTTCCCTCTTTAGGTGGTTATTACTTTACATTCGTGAACATCATAAAAAGCAATGATTTTAAAAGCCCAGACGCATATTACTACTGAAATTCATTTGTTGAGGTGAGAGGAAATGAGAAGGAAGTTGCTGCACCACTAAATCTATGCCTGAGCACTGCTGAAACCAAACAAAAAGAATTCACGGTGGCTAGATAGGGCTATTTTCTACTGACTCTCTCTGGGGACTCAAACAGAATCTATTTGTTTGTTTGTTTCTCAGTTTCACTTGTATAGGGTACCTGTCACCGCCCCTTCAGCTTGTAGAGTGTCTGTGTCCTTGGATCACAAGTGAGACTCCAGTAAGGGAGCACGTAGGTTTTCTTGAGTTTTCATCAGTTCTTCTAACCCTGTGTCTTTTGATTGGAGCACTCAAAGCCTCTACTTTTATTCTGATATTTGAGAGCTGCGCTCTTACTGCACTTTGAAATTCTTTTTGTTCTCATTAATATACAATCACATGCAGAACATTATGTTTACTAGTCTACCCCCTTCACCAAGTCCCCCCCAAATCCCAGTTACAGTCGCTGTCCGTCAGCATGTACTAAGATGCTGTAGAATCACTACATGTCTTCTCTGTGTTGTACAGCCCTACCCATGACCCCCACCCTACACATCATACATGCTAATGCTAATGCCCCCATTCTTTGTTCCCGCCCTTTTTACTCCCTTCCCACAAACCCTACCCTGTCCCTTTCTCTTTGGTAACTGTTAGTCCACTCTCGGGTTCCGTGATTCTGCTGCTGTCTTTTCCTTCAGTTTTTCTTTGTTACCATACTCCACACATGAGTGAAATCATTTGGTACATGTATGTCTCCGCCTGGCCTATTAGACTGAGCAAAATACCCTCTAGCTCCATCCACGTTATTGCAAATGATAGGATTTGTTTTCTTCTTATGGCTGCTTACTGCACTTTTTAAACAGGATTTCACTCTTCTTTTTTGTTTGTAGTTTCTCTATGTGCTTTCACCATTGCTCTCCTGGTTATGAGCAGTAGCTTTGTGTTAATCGATATGTACCTATATCTATCTATCTGTATGTCTATCTATTTATCATTCAATCAATCATTTTTGTCTGCCCATCTCTCCTTGTGTAAAGAACAGTTAACCATATATCCTTTATCACTTTCCTACACTATGCTTCCAAAATTCCTGCAAAGTATCTAGGCTGTAGAGAGAGCACTGGGTTCACCGAGACTCTTGCAGGACGGTTCGGCCGCGTGTACCTCCAAAACCAGGAAATGGTTGTGCGGGGACTTGAACCCGTGTCTCTATCCACTGTCCTCTTTCATCTCCTTCTAACTTGCTGTCTGTATTTAGCCACATTCATTGATTAAGTGCTCCCTGAAGACCAGTAGCATCATTCCTCTGGGCCTGTTTTCGACAGAAAAGTAAACTTGCTGCTTTGCTCACCACCATGTTTGAAGGACATCAGCGTGATCACCGCCGATAGGACGGAGGGTCAAATAAAAAGGAACACCAATTTCCAGACAGGTGCAGTTGGGAGCTAAGAGTGTATTGTGGAGTGATGTGTTTATTTGAGTGTCCAAACTTCCCTCTTTAGGTGGTTATTAGATCTTCACATTCGTGAACATCATAAAACCCACTGATTTCACAGGCCCAGATGCTTATTATTACAGCAACTCAGTTGTTGAGGTGAGAGAAAATGAGAAGTATGTTGCTGCACCACTAAATCTATGGCTGGGAACTGCTGAAACCAAACAAATAGAGTTCATGGTGGCCAGATAGGGCTGTTTTCTGCTGTCTATGGGGACTCAAACGGAATCCATTTGTTTGATTGTTTGATTTTCAGTTTCACTCGTGTAGGGTACTTGTCCACACACCTTCGGCTTGTAGTTTGTCTGTGTCCTTGGATCTCAAGTGAGTCTCCTGTAAGTAAGCACGTAGGCGTCTTGAGTTTTGCTCCCTTCTTTTCACCCTGTGTCTTTTGTTTGCAGCACTCACTGCCTTACATTTTATTCTGATGATTCAGAGCTGTGCACTTATTGCACTTAAAGAAATTTTTTTATCATTAATCTACACTCACGTGAAGAACATTATGTTTACTATGCTACCCCCTTCACCAAGTCACCCCATAAAACCTCTTCAGTCGCTGTCGATCAGCGGAGTTGTATGCTGTAGACCCCTTCATCATGTCGCACCCCACAGACTCGTTACATTCGTAGTCCATCAGTGAGGAGTAAGATGCTATAAAACCTCTACTAGTCTTCACTGTGTTGTACAGTACTCCCCATGCACACCCGACACCACGCATTTTACATGCTAATCCTAATGCCCCCATTGTTTCTCCCCACACTTATCCCTCACTTCAGACCCACCCTGAACAGTCATTTTCCCTTTGGTAACTTTTAGTCATCTCTCGGGTTCTGTGAGTCTGCTGCTGTTTTTTTCCTTCAGTTTTTCTTTGTTGTTATACTCCACACATGAGTGAAATCACTTGGTACTTGTCTTTCTCCGCCTGCCCTATTTCTCAGAACATACTACTGTCTAGCTCCATCCACGTCATTGCAAATGGTAGTATTTGTTTTCCTCTTAAGGCTGCTTACTACAATTTTAAACTGGATTTCATTCTTCCTTTTTGTTTGTAGTTTAGCTATGTTATTCACCATTCAACTCCTGGTTATGAACAATAGCTTTGAGTCAATCGATATGTATCTGTATCTATCTATCTAACGGTCTGTCTGTCTATCTATGTATCTATGTATCTATGTATGTATGTATCTATGTAACTATGTATCTATGTATGTATCTATCTATCTTCGTATCAACTATCTATAATGTCTGTCATCTAAAAATCTATGTCCCTATCTTTCTATCTCTCATCTGTCATCTGTCTACCTATCTGTCTATGAATCAATCATCTTTTTGTCTGCCCATCTATCCTTATCCACAGAACAGTTAACAACATAGCCTATGTCACTTCCCTACATTATGCTCCCAAAAATCTTGTAAGGTAACTAGGCCGTAAGGAGAGCACTGGGTTCACCGAGACAATTGCTGGTCGATTCAGCCGCGTGTGCTTAGAAAACCAGTAAATGGTGTTGCAGGGACTTGAACCCGTATATCTGTCCTCTGTCATCTTTTACCTCCTTCTCGCTTGCTCACTGTATTTAGCCACATTCATGGACTAAGTGCTCACTGAAGACCTCAAGTATCCTTCATCTGGGCATGTTGTCAACAGAAAAGTGTACTTGGTTCTTTGCACACCAACATGTTTGAGGGACATCGGCGTGATCACTGCTGATAGGTGGAGGGACAAATATAAAGGAACACCTATTTCTGGACAGGAGCAGTTGGGAACAAAGTGTGTGTTGTGGAGTGAAGTGTTTATTTGATGGTCCAAACTTCCCTCTTTAGGTGGTTATTACTTTACATTCGTGAACATCATAAAAAGCAATGATTTTAAAAGCCCAGACGCATATTACTACTGAAATTCATTTGTTGAGGTGAGAGGAAATGAGAAGGAAGTTGCTGCACCACTAAATCTATGCCTGAGCACTGCTGAAACCAAACAAAAAGAATTCACGGTGGCTAGATAGGGCTATTTTCTACTGACTCTCTCTGGGGACTCAAACAGAATCTATTTGTTTGTTTGTTTCTCAGTTTCACTTGTATAGGGTACCTGTCACCGCCCCTTCAGCTTGTAGAGTGTCTGTGTCCTTGGATCACAAGTGAGACTCCAGTAAGGGAGCACGTAGGTTTTCTTGAGTTTTCATCAGTTCTTCTAACCCTGTGTCTTTTGATTGGAGCACTCAAAGCCTCTACTTTTATTCTGATATTTGAGAGCTGTGCTCTTACTGCACTTTGAAATTCTTTTTGTTCTCATTAATATACAATCACATGCAGAACATTATGTTTACTAGTCTACCCCCTTCACCAAGTCCCCCCCAAATTCCAGTAACAGTCGCTGTCCGTCAGCATGTACTAAGATGCTGTAGAATCACTACATGTCTTCTCTGTGTTGTACAGCCCTACCCATGACCCCCACCCTACACATTATACATGCTAATGCTAATGCCCCCATTCTTTGTCCCCGCCCTTTTTACTCCCTTCCCACAAACCCTACCCTGTCCCTTTCTCTTTGGTAACTGTTAGTCCACTCTCGGGTTCTGTGATTCTGCTGCTGTCTTTTCCTTCAGTTTTTCTTTGTTACCATACTCCACACATGAGTGAAATCATTTGGTACATGTATGTCTCCGCCTGGCCTATTAGACTGAGCAAAATACCCTCTAGCTCCATCCACGTTATTGCAAATGATAGGATTTGTTTTCTTCTTATGGCTGCTTACTGCACTTTTTAAACAGGATTTCACTCTTCTTTTTTGTTTGTAGTTTCTCTATGTGCTTTCACCATTGCTCTCCTGGTTATGAGCAGTAGCTTTGTGTTAATCGATATGTACCTATATCTATCTATCTGTATGTCTATCTATTTATCATTCAATCAATCATTTTTGTCTGCCCATCTCTCCTTGTGTAAAGAACAGTTAAAAATATATCCTTTATCACTTTCCTACACTATGCTTCCAAAAATCCTGCAAAGTATCTAGGCTGTAGAGAGAGCACTGGGTTCACCGAGACTCTTGCAGGACGGTTCGGCCGCGTGTACCTCCAAAACCAGGAAATGGTTGTGCGGGGACTTGAACCCGTGTCTCTATCCACTGTCCTCTTTCATCTCCTTCTAACTTGCTGTCTGTATTTAGCCACATTCATTGATTAAGTGCTCCCTGAAGACCAGTAGCATCATTCCTCTGGGCCTGTTTTCGACAGAAAAGTAAACTTGCTGCTTTGCTCACCACCATGTTTGAAGGACATCAGCGTGATCACCGCCGATAGGACGGAGGGTCAAATAAAAAGGAACACCAATTTCCAGACAGGTGCAGTTGGGAGCTAAGAGTGTATTGTGGAGTGATGTGTTTATTTGAGTGTCCAAACTTCCCTCTTTAGGTGGTTATTAGATCTTCACATTCGTGAACATCATAAAACCCACTGATTTCACAGGCCCAGATGCTTATTATTACAGCAACTCAGTTGTTGAGGTGAGAGAAAATGAGAAGTATGTTGCTGCACCACTAAATCTATGGCTGGGAACTGCTGAAACCAAACAAATAGAGTTCATGGTGGCCAGATAGGGCTGTTTTCTGCTGTCTATGGGGACTCAAACGGAATCCATTTGTTTGATTGTTTGATTTTCAGTTTCACTCGTGTAGGGTACTTGTCCACACACCTTCGGCTTGTAGTTTGTCTGTGTCCTTGGATCTCAAGTGAGTCTCCTGTAAGTAAGCACGTAGGCGTCTTGAGTTTTGCTCCCTTCTTTTCACCCTGTGTCTTTTGTTTGCAGCACTCACTGCCTTACATTTTATTCTGATGATTCAGAGCTGTGCACTTATTGCACTTAAAGAAATTTTTTTATCATTAATCTACACTCACGTGAAGAACATTATGTTTACTATGCTACCCCCTTCACCAAGTCACCCCATAAAACCTCTTCAGTCGCTGTCGATCAGCGGAGTTGTATGCTGTAGACCCCTTCATCATGTCCCCCCCCACAGACTCGTTACATTCGTAGTCCATCAGTGAGGAGTAAGATGCTATAAAACCTCTACTAGTCTTCACTGTGTTGTACAGTACTCCCCATGCACACCCGACACCACGCATTTTACATGCTAATCCTAATGCCCCCATTGTTTCTCCCCACACTTATCCCTCACTTCAGACCCACCCTGAACAGTCATTTTCCCTTTGGTAACTTTTAGTCATCTCTCGGGTTCTGTGAGTCTGCTGCTGTTTTTTTCCTTCAGTTTTTCTTTGTTGTTATACTCCACACATGAGTGAAATCACTTGGTACTTGTCTTTCTCCGCCTGCCCTATTTCTCAGAACATACTACTGTCTAGCTCCATCCACGTCATTGCAAATGGTAGTATTTGTTTTCCTCTTAAGGCTGCTTACTACAATTTTAAACTGGATTTCATTCTTCCTTTTTGTTTGTAGTTTAGCTATGTTATTCACCATTCAACTCCTGGTTATGAACAATAGCTTTGAGTCAATCGATATGTATCTGTATCTATCTATCTAACGGTCTGTCTGTCTATCTATGTATCTATGTATCTATGTATGTATGTATCTATGTAACTATGTATCTATGTATGTATCTATCTATCTTCGTATCAACTATCTATAATGTCTGTCATCTAAAAATCTATGTCCCTATCTTTCTATCTCTCATCTGTCATCTGTCTACCTATCTGTCTATGAATCAATCATCTTTTTGTCTGCCCATCTATCCTTATCCACAGAACAGTTAACAACATAGCCTATGTCACTTCCCTACATTATGCTCCCAAAAATCTTGTAAGGTAACTAGGCCGTAAGGAGAGCACTGGGTTCACCGAGACAATTGCTGGTCGATTCAGCCGCGTGTGCTTAGAAAACCAGTAAATGGTGTTGCAGGGACTTGAACCCGTATATCTGTCCTCTGTCATCTTTTACCTCCTTCTCGCTTGCTCACTGTATTTAGCCACATTCATGGACTAAGTGCTCACTGAAGACCTCAAGTATCCTTCATCTGGGCATGTTGTCAACAGAAAAGTGTACTTGGTTCTTTGCACACCAACATGTTTGAGGGACATCGGCGTGATCACTGCTGATAGGTGGAGGGACAAATATAAAGGAACACCTATTTCTGGACAGGAGCAGTTGGGAACAAAGTGTGTGTTGTGGAGTGAAGTGTTTATTTGATGGTCCAAACTTCCCTCTTTAGGTGGTTATTACTTTACATTCGTGAACATCATAAAAAGCAATGATTTTAAAAGCCCAGACGCATATTACTACTGAAATTCATTTGTTGAGGTGAGAGGAAATGAGAAGGAAGTTGCTGCACCACTAAATCTATGCCTGAGCACTGCTGAAACCAAACAAAAAGAATTCACGGTGGCTAGATAGGGCTATTTTCTACTGACTCTCTCTGGGGACTCAAACAGAATCTATTTGTTTGTTTGTTTCTCAGTTTCACTTGTATAGGGTACCTGTCACCGCCCCTTCAGCTTGTAGAGTGTCTGTGTCCTTGGATCACAAGTGAGACTCCAGTAAGGGAGCACGTAGGTTTTCTTGAGTTTTCATCAGTTCTTCTAACCCTGTGTCTTTTGATTGGAGCACTCAAAGCCTCTACTTTTATTCTGATATTTGAGAGCTGCGCTCTTACTGCACTTTGAAATTCTTTTTGTTCTCATTAATATACAATCACATGCAGAACATTATGTTTACTAGTCTACCCCCTTCACCAAGTCCCCCACAAATTCCAGTAACAGTCGCTGTCCGTCAGCATGTACTAAGATGCTGTAGAATCACTACATGTCTTCTCTGTGTTGTACAGCCCTACCCATGACCCCCACCCTACACATTATACATGCTAATGCTAATGCCCCCATTCTTTGTCCCCGCCCTTTTTACTCCCTTCCCACAAACCCTACCCTGTCCCTTTCTCTTTGGTAACTGTTAGTCCACTCTCGGGTTCTGTGATTCTGCTGCTGTCTTTTCCTTCAGTTTTTCTTTGTTACCATACTCCACACATGAGTGAAATCATTTGGTACATGTATGTCTCCGCCTGGCCTATTAGACTGAGCAAAATACCCTCTAGCTCCATCCACGTTATTGCAAATGATAGGATTTGTTTTCTTCTTATGGCTGCTTACTGCACTTTTTAAACAGGATTTCACTCTTCTTTTTTGTTTGTAGTTTCTCTATGTGCTTTCACCATTGCTCTCCTGGTTATGAGCAGTAGCTTTGTGTTAATCGATATGTACCTATATCTATCTATCTGTATGTCTATCTATTTATCATTCAATCAATCATTTTTGTCTGCCCATCTCTCCTTGTGTAAAGAACAGTTAAAAATATATCCTTTATCACTTTCCTACACTATGCTTCCAAAAATCCTGCAAAGTATCTAGGCTGTAGAGAGAGCACTGGGTTCACCGAGACTCTTGCAGGACGGTTCGGCCGCGTGTACCTCCAAAACCAGGAAATGGTTGTGCGGGGACTTGAACCCGTGTCTCTATCCACTGTCCTCTTTCATCTCCTTCTAACTTGCTGTCTGTATTTAGCCACATTCATTGATTAAGTGCTCCCTGAAGACCAGTAGCATCATTCCTCTGGGCCTGTTTTCGACAGAAAAGTAAACTTGCTGCTTTGCTCACCACCATGTTTGAAGGACATCAGCGTGATCACCAACGATAGGACGGAGGGTCAAATAAAAAGGAACACCAATTTCTAGACAGGTGCAGTTGGGAGCTAAGAGTGTATTGTGGAGTGATGTGTTTATTTGAGTGTCCAAACTTCCCTCTTTAGGTGGTTATTAGATCTTCACATTCGTGAACATCATAAAACCCACTGATTTCACAGGCCCAGATGCTTATTATTACAGCAACTCAGTTGTTGAGGTGAGAGAAAATGAGAAGTATGTTGCTGCACCACTAAATCTATGGCTGGGAACTGCTGAAACCAAACAAATAGAGTTCATGGTGGCCAGATAGGGCTGTTTTCTGCTGTCTATGGGGACTCAAACGGAATCCATTTGTTTGATTGTTTGATTTTCAGTTTCACTCGTGTAGGGTACTTGTCCACACACCTTCGGCTTGTAGTTTGTCTGTGTCCTTGGATCTCAAGTGAGTCTCCTGTAAGTAAGCACGTAGGCGTCTTGAGTTTTGCTCCCTTCTTTTCACCCTGTGTCTTTTGTTTGCAGCACTCACTGCCTTACATTTTATTCTGATGATTCAGAGCTGTGCACTTATTGCACTTAAAGAAATTTTTTTATCATTAATCTACACTCACGTGAAGAACATTATGTTTACTATGCTACCCCCTTCACCAAGTCACCCCATAAAACCTCTTCAGTCGCTGTCGATCAGCGGAGTTGTATGCTGTAGACCCCTTCATCATGTCGCACCCCACAGACTCGTTACATTCGTAGTCCATCAGTGAGGAGTAAGATGCTATAAAACCTCTACTAGTCTTCACTGTGTTGTACAGTACTCCCCATGCACACCCGACACCACGCATTTTACATGCTAATCCTAATGCCCCCATTGTTTCTCCCCACACTTATCCCTCACTTCAGACCCACCCTGAACAGTCATTTTCCCTTTGGTAACTTTTAGTCATCTCTCGGGTTCTGTGAGTCTGCTGCTGTTTTTTTCCTTCAGTTTTTCTTTGTTGTTATACTCCACACATGAGTGAAATCACTTGGTACTTGTCTTTCTCCGCCTGCCCTATTTCTCAGAACATACTACTGTCTAGCTCCATCCACGTCATTGCAAATGGTAGTATTTGTTTTCCTCTTAAGGCTGCTTACTACAATTTTAAACTGGATTTCATTCTTCCTTTTTGTTTGTAGTTTAGCTATGTTATTCACCATTCAACTCCTGGTTATGAACAATAGCTTTGAGTCAATCGATATGTATCTGTATCTATCTATCTAACGGTCTGTCTGTCTATCTATGTATCTATGTATCTATGTATGTATGTATCTATGTAACTATGTATCTATGTATGTATCTATCTATCTTCGTATCAACTATCTATAATGTCTGTCATCTAAAAATCTATGTCCCTATCTTTCTATCTCTCATCTGTCATCTGTCTACCTATCTGTCTATGAATCAATCATCTTTTTGTCTGCCCATCTATCCTTATCCACAGAACAGTTAACAACATAGCCTATGTCACTTCCCTACATTATGCTCCCAAAAATCTTGTAAGGTAACTAGGCCGTAAGGAGAGCACTGGGTTCACCGAGACAATTGCTGGTCGATTCAGCCGCGTGTGCTTAGAAAACCAGTAAATGGTGTTGCAGGGACTTGAACCCGTATATCTGTCCTCTGTCATCTTTTACCTCCTTCTCGCTTGCTCACTGTATTTAGCCACATTCATGGACTAAGTGCTCACTGAAGACCTCAAGTATCCTTCATCTGGGCATGTTGTCAACAGAAAAGTGTACTTGGTTCTTTGCACACCAACATGTTTGAGGGACATCGGCGTGATCACTGCTGATAGGTGGAGGGACAAATATAAAGGAACACCTATTTCTGGACAGGAGCAGTTGGGAACAAAGTGTGTGTTGTGGAGTGAAGTGTTTATTTGATGGTCCAAACTTCCCTCTTTAGGTGGTTATTACTTTACATTCGTGAACATCATAAAAAGCAATGATTTTAAAAGCCCAGACGCATATTACTACTGAAATTCATTTGTTGAGGTGAGAGGAAATGAGAAGGAAGTTGCTGCACCACTAAATCTATGCCTGAGCACTGCTGAAACCAAACAAAAAGAATTCACGGTGGCTAGATAGGGCTATTTTCTACTGACTCTCTCTGGGGACTCAAACAGAATCTATTTGTTTGTTTGTTTCTCAGTTTCACTTGTATAGGGTACCTGTCACCGCCCCTTCAGCTTGTAGAGTGTCTGTGTCCTTGGATCACAAGTGAGACTCCAGTAAGGGAGCACGTAGGTTTTCTTGAGTTTTCATCAGTTCTTCTAACCCTGTGTCTTTTGATTGGAGCACTCAAAGCCTCTACTTTTATTCTGATATTTGAGAGCTGCGCTCTTACTGCACTTTGAAATTCTTTTTGTTCTCATTAATATACAATCACATGCAGAACATTATGTTTACTAGTCTACCCCCTTCACCAAGTCCCCCCCAAATTCCAGTAACAGTCGCTGTCCGTCAGCATGTACTAAGATGCTGTAGAATCACTACATGTCTTCTCTGTGTTGTACAGCCCTACCCATGACCCCCACCCTACACATTATACATGCTAATGCTAATGCCCCCATTCTTTGTCCCCGCCCTTTTTACTCCCTTCCCACAAACCCTACCCTGTCCCTTTCTCTTTGGTAACTGTTAGTCCACTCTCGGGTTCTGTGATTCTGCTGCTGTCTTTTCCTTCAGTTTTTCTTTGTTACCATACTCCACACATGAGTGAAATCATTTGGTACATGTATGTCTCCGCCTGGCCTATTAGACTGAGCAAAATACCCTCTAGCTCCATCCACGTTATTGCAAATGATAGGATTTGTTTTCTTCTTATGGCTGCTTACTGCACTTTTTAAACAGGATTTCACTCTTCTTTTTTGTTTGTAGTTTCTCTATGTGCTTTCACCATTGCTCTCCTGGTTATGAGCAGTAGCTTTGTGTTAATCGATATGTACCTATATCTATCTATCTGTATGTCTATCTATTTATCATTCAATCAATCATTTTTGTCTGCCCATCTCTCCTTGTGTAAAGAACAGTTAACCATATATCCTTTATCACTTTCCTACACTATGCTTCCAAAAATCCTGCAAAGTATCTAGGCTGTAGAGAGAGCACTGGGTTCACCGAGACTCTTGCAGGACGGTTCGGCCGCGTGTACCTCCAAAACCAGGAAATGGTTGTGCGGGGACTTGAACCCGTGTCTCTATCCACTGTCCTCTTTCATCTCCTTCTAACTTGCTGTCTGTATTTAGCCACATTCATTGATTAAGTGCTCCCTGAAGACCAGTAGCATCATTCCTCTGGGCCTGTTTTCGACAGAAAAGTAAACTTGCTGCTTTGCTCACCACCATGTTTGAAGGACATCAGCGTGATCACCGCCGATAGGACGGAGGGTCAAATAAAAAGGAACACCAATTTCTAGACAGGTGCAGTTGGGAGCTAAGAGTGTATTGTGGAGTGATGTGTTTATTTGAGTGTCCAAACTTCCCTCTTTAGGTGGTTATTAGATCTTCACATTCGTGAACATCATAAAACCCACTGATTTCACAGGCCCAGATGCTTATTATTACAGCAACTCAGTTGTTGAGGTGAGAGAAAATGAGAAGTATGTTGCTGCACCACTAAATCTATGGCTGGGAACTGCTGAAACCAAACAAATAGAGTTCATGGTGGCCAGATAGGGCTGTTTTCTGCTGTCTATGGGGACTCAAACGGAATCCATTTGTTTGATTGTTTGATTTTCAGTTTCACTCGTGTAGGGTACTTGTCCACACACCTTCGGCTTGTAGTTTGTCTGTGTCCTTGGATCTCAAGTGAGTCTCCTGTAAGTAAGCACGTAGGCGTCTTGAGTTTTCCTCCCTTCTTTTCACCCTGTGTCTTTTGTTTGCAGCACTCACTGCCTTACATTTTATTCTGATGATTCAGAGCTGTGCACTTATTGCACTTAAAGAAATTTTTTTATCATTAATCTACACTCACGTGAAGAACATTATGTTTACTATGCTACCCCCTTCACCAAGTCACCCCATAAAACCTCTTCAGTCGCTGTCGATCAGCGGAGTTGTATGCTGTAGACCCCTTCATCATGTCCCCCCCCACAGACTCGTTACATTCGTAGTCCATCAGTGAGGAGTAAGATGCTATAAAACCTCTACTAGTCTTCACTGTGTTGTACAGTACTCCCCATGCACACCCGACACCACGCATTTTACATGCTAATCCTAATGCCCCCATTGTTTCTCCCCACACTTATCCCTCACTTCAGACCCACCCTGAACAGTCATTTTCCCTTTGGTAACTTTTAGTCATCTCTCGGGTTCTGTGAGTCTGCTGCTGTTTTTTTCCTTCAGTTTTTCTTTGTTGTTATACTCCACACATGAGTGAAATCACTTGGTACTTGTCTTTCTCCGCCTGCCCTATTTCTCAGAACATACTACTGTCTAGCTCCATCCACGTCATTGCAAATGGTAGTATTTGTTTTCCTCTTAAGGCTGCTTACTACAATTTTAAACTGGATTTCATTCTTCCTTTTTGTTTGTAGTTTAGCTATGTTATTCACCATTCAACTCCTGGTTATGAACAATAGCTTTGAGTCAATCGATATGTATCTGTATCTATCTATCTAACGGTCTGTCTGTCTATCTATGTATCTATGTATCTATGTATGTATGTATCTATGTAACTATGTATCTATGTATGTATCTATCTATCTTCGTATCAACTATCTATAATGTCTGTCATCTAAAAATCTATGTCCCTATCTTTCTATCTCTCATCTGTCATCTGTCTACCTATCTGTCTATGAATCAATCATCTTTTTGTCTGCCCATCTATCCTTATCCACAGAACAGTTAACAACATAGCCTATGTCACTTCCCTACATTATGCTCCCAAAAATCTTGTAAGGTAACTAGGCCGTAAGGAGAGCACTGGGTTCACCGAGACAATTGCTGGTCGATTCAGCCGCGTGTGCTTAGAAAACCAGTAAATGGTGTTGCAGGGACTTGAACCCGTATATCTGTCCTCTGTCATCTTTTACCTCCTTCTCGCTTGCTCACTGTATTTAGCCACATTCATGGACTAAGTGCTCACTGAAGACCTCAAGTATCCTTCATCTGGGCATGTTGTCAACAGAAAAGTGTACTTGGTTCTTTGCACACCAACATGTTTGAGGGACATCGGCGTGATCACTGCTGATAGGTGGAGGGACAAATATAAAGGAACACCTATTTCTGGACAGGAGCAGTTGGGAACAAAGTGTGTGTTGTGGAGTGAAGTGTTTATTTGATGGTCCAAACTTCCCTCTTTAGGTGGTTATTACTTTACATTCGTGAACATCATAAAAAGCAATGATTTTAAAAGCCCAGACGCATATTACTACTGAAATTCATTTGTTGAGGTGAGAGGAAATGAGAAGGAAGTTGCTGCACCACTAAATCTATGCCTGAGCACTGCTGAAACCAAACAAAAAGAATTCACGGTGGCTAGATAGGGCTATTTTCTACTGACTCTCTCTGGGGACTCAAACAGAATCTATTTGTTTGTTTGTTTCTCAGTTTCACTTGTATAGGGTACCTGTCACCACCCCTTCAGCTTGTAGAGTGTCTGTGTCCTTGGATCACAAGTGAGACTCCAGTAAGGGAGCACGTAGGTTTTCTTGAGTTTTCATCAGTTCTTCTAACCCTGTGTCTTTTGATTGGAGCACTCAAAGCCTCTACTTTTATTCTGATATTTGAGAGCTGCGCTCTTACTGCACTTTGAAATTCTTTTTGTTCTCATTAATATACAATCACATGCAGAACATTATGTTTACTAGTCTACCCCCTTCACCAAGTCCCCCCCAAATCCCAGTTACAGTCGCTGTCCGTCAGCATGTACTAAGATGCTGTAGAATCACTACATGTCTTCTCTGTGTTGTACAGCCCTACCCATGACCCCCACCCTACACATTATACATGCTAATGCTAATGCCCCCATTCTTTGTCCCCGCCCTTTTTACTCCCTTCCCACAAACCCTACCCTGTCCCTTTCTCTTTGGTAACTGTTAGTCCACTCTCGGGTTCTGTGATTCTGCTGCTGTCTTTTCCTTCAGTTTTTCTTTGTTACCATACTCCACACATGAGTGAAATCATTTGGTACATGTATGTCTCCGCCTGGCCTATTAGACTGAGCAAAATACCCTCTAGCTCCATCCACGTTATTGCAAATGATAGGATTTGTTTTCTTCTTATGGCTGCTTACTGCACTTTTTAAACAGGATTTCACTCTTCTTTTTTGTTTGTAGTTTCTCTATGTGCTTTCACCATTGCTCTCCTGGTTATGAGCAGTAGCTTTGTGTTAATCGATATGTACCTATATCTATCTATCTGTATGTCTATCTATTTATCATTCAATCAATCATTTTTGTCTGCCCATCTCTCCTTGTGTAAAGAACAGTTAAAAATATATCCTTTATCACTTTCCTACACTATGCTTCCAAAAATCCTGCAAAGTATCTAGGCTGTAGAGAGAGCACTGGGTTCACCGAGACTCTTGCAGGACGGTTCGGCCGCGTGTACCTCCAAAACCAGGAAATGGTTGTGCGGGGACTTGAACCCGTGTCTCTATCCACTGTCCTCTTTCATCTCCTTCTAACTTGCTGTCTGTATTTAGCCACATTCATTGATTAAGTGCTCCCTGAAGACCAGTAGCATCATTCCTCTGGGCCTGTTTTCGACAGAAAAGTAAACTTGCTGCTTTGCTCACCACCATGTTTGAAGGACATCAGCGTGATCACCGCCGATAGGACGGAGGGTCAAATAAAAAGGAACACCTATTTCCAGACAGGTGCAGTTGGGAGCTAAGAGTGTATTGTGGAGTGATGTGTTTATTTGAGTGTCCAAACTTCCCTCTTTAGGTGGTTATTAGATCTTCACATTCGTGAACATCATAAAACCCACTGATTTCACAGGCCCAGATGCTTATTATTACAGCAACTCAGTTGTTGAGGTGAGAGAAAATGAGAAGTATGTTGCTGCACCACTAAATCTATGGCTGGGAACTGCTGAAACCAAACAAATAGAGTTCATGGTGGCCAGATAGGGCTGTTTTCTGCTGTCTATGGGGACTCAAACGGAATCCATTTGTTTGTTTGATTTTCAGTTTCACTCGTGTAGGGTACTTGTCCACACACCTTCGGCTTGTAGTTTGTCTGTGTCCTTGGATCTCAAGTGAGTCTCCTGTAAGTAAGCATGTAGGCGTCTTGAGTTTTCCTCCCTTCTTTTCTCCCTGTGTCTTTTGTTTGCAACACTCAGTGCCTTACCTTTTATTCTGATGATTGAGAGCTGTGCACTTATTGCACTTAAAGAAATTTTTTTATCATTAATCTACACTCACGTGAAGAACATTATGTTTACTATGCTACCCCCTTCACCAAGTCACCCCATAAAACCTCTTCAGTCGCTGTCGATCAGCGGAGTTGTATGCTGTAGACCCCTTCATCATGTCCCCCCCCACAGACTCGTTACATTCGTAGTCCATCAGTGAGGAGTAAGATGCTATAAAACCTCTACTAGTCTTCACTGTGTTGTACAGTACTCCCCATGCACACCCGACACCACGCATTATACATGCTAATCCTAATGCCCCCATTGTTTCTCCCCACACTTATCCCTCACTTCAGACCCACCCTGAACAGTCATTTTCCCTTTGGTAACTTTTAGTCATCTCTCGGGTTCTGTGAGTCTGCTGCTGTTTTTTTCCTTCAGTTTTTCTTTGTTGTTATACTCCACACATGAGTGAAATCACTTGGTACTTGTCTTTCTCCGCCTGCCCTATTTCTCAGAACATACTACTGTCTAGCTCCATCCACGTCATTGCAAATGGTAGTATTTGTTTTCCTCTTAAGGCTGCTTACTACAATTTTAAACTGGATTTCATTCTTCCTTTTTGTTTGTAGTTTAGCTATGTTATTCACCATTCAACTCCTGGTTATGAACAATAGCTTTGAGTCAATCGATATGTATCTGTATCTATCTATCTAACGGTCTGTCTGTCTATCTATGTATCTATGTATCTATGTATGTATGTATCTATGTAACTATGTATCTATGTATGTATCTATCTATCTTCGTATCAACTATCTATAATGTCTGTCATCTAAAAATCTATGTCCCTATCTTTCTATCTCTCATCTGTCATCTGTCTACCTATCTGTCTATGAATCAATCATCTTTTTGTCTGCCCATCTATCCTTATCCACAGAACAGTTAACAACATAGCCTATGTCACTTCCCTACATTATGCTCCCAAAAATCTTGTAAGGTAACTAGGCCGTAAGGAGAGCACTGGGTTCACCGAGACAATTGCTGGTCGATTCAGCCGCGTGTGCTTAGAAAACCAGTAAATGGTGTTGCCGGGACTTGAACCCGTATATCTGTCCTCTGTCATCTTTTACCTCCTTCTCGCTTGCTCACTGTATTTAGCCACATTCATGGACTAAGTGCTCACTGAAGACCTCAAGTATCCTTCATCTGGGCATGTTGTCAACAGAAAAGTGTACTTGGTTCTTTGCACACCAACATGTTTGAGGGACATCGGCGTGATCACTGCTGATAGGTGGAGGGACAAATATAAAGGAACACCTATTTCTGGACAGGAGCAGTTGGGAACAAAGTGTGTGTTGTGGAGTGAAGTGTTTATTTGATGGTCCAAACTTCCCTCTTTAGGTGGTTATTACTTTACATTCGTGAACATCATAAAAAGCAATGATTTTAAAAGCCCAGACGCATATTACTACTGAAATTCATTTGTTGAGGTGAGAGGAAATGAGAAGGAAGTTGCTGCACCACTAAATCTATGCCTGAGCACTGCTGAAACCAAACAAAAAGAATTCACGGTGGCTAGATAGGGCTATTTTCTACTGACTCTCTCTGGGGACTCAAACAGAATCTATTTGTTTGTTTGTTTCTCAGTTTCACTTGTATAGGGTACCTGTCACCGCCCCTTCAGCTTGTAGAGTGTCTGTGTCCTTGGATCACAAGTGAGACTCCAGTAAGGGAGCACGTAGGTTTTCTTGAGTTTTCATCAGTTCTTCTAACCCTGTGTCTTTTGATTGGAGCACTCAAAGCCTCTACTTTTATTCTGATATTTGAGAGCTGCGCTCTTACTGCACTTTGAAATTCTTTTTGTTCTCATTAATATACAATCACATGCAGAACATTATGTTTACTAGTCTACCCCCTTCACCAAGTCCCCCCCAAATCCCAGTTACAGTCGCTGTCCGTCAGCATGTACTAAGATGCTGTAGAATCACTACATGTCTTCTCTGTGTTGTACAGCCCTACCCATGACCCCCACCCTACACATTATACATGCTAATGCTAATGCCCCCATTCTTTGTCCCCGCCCTTTTTACTCCCTTCCCACAAACCCTACCCTGTCCCTTTCTCTTTGGTAACTGTTAGTCCACTCTCGGGTTCTGTGATTCTGCTGCTGTCTTTTCCTTCAGTTTTTCTTTGTTTCCATACTCCACACATGAGTGAAATCATTTGGTACATGTATGTCTCCGCCTGGCCTATTAGACTGAGCAAAATACCCTCTAGCTCCATCCACGTTATTGCAAATGATAGGATTTGTTTTCTTCTTATGGCTGCTTACTGCACTTTTTATACAGGATTTCACTCTTCTTTTTTGTTTGTAGTTTCTCTATGTGCTTTCACCATTGCTCTCCTGGTTATGAGCAGTAGCTTTGTGTTAATCGATATGTACCTATATCTATCTATCTGTATGTCTATCTATTTATCATTCAATCAATCATTTTTGTCTGCCCATCTCTCCTTGTGTAAAGAACAGTTAACCATATATCCTTTATCACTTTCCTACACTATGCTTCCAAAAATCCTGCAAAGTATCTAGGCTGTAGAGAGAGCACTGGGTTCACCGAGACTCTTGCAGGACGGTTCGGCCGCGTGTACCTCCAAAACCAGGAAATGGTTGTGCGGGGACTTGAACCCGTGTCTCTATCCACTGTCCTCTTTCATCTCCTTCTAACTTGCTGTCTGTATTTAGCCACATTCATTGATTAAGTGCTCCCTGAAGACCAGTAGCATCATTCCTCTGGGCCTGTTTTCGACAGAAAAGTAAACTTGCTGCTTTGCTCACCACCATGTTTGAAGGACATCAGCGTGATCACCGCCGATAGGACGGAGGGTCAAATAAAAAGGAACACCAATTTCCAGACAGGTGCAGTTGGGAGCTAAGAGTGTATTGTGGAGTGATGTGTTTATTTGAGTGTCCAAACTTCCCTCTTTAGGTGGTTATTAGATCTTCACATTCGTGAACATCATAAAACCCACTGATTTCACAGGCCCAGATGCTTATTATTACAGCAACTCAGTTGTTGAGGTGAGAGAAAATGAGAAGTATGTTGCTGCACCACTAAATCTATGGCTGGGAACTGCTGAAACCAAACAAATAGAGTTCATGGTGGCCAGATAGGGCTGTTTTCTGCTGTCTATGGGGACTCAAACGGAATCCATTTGTTTGTTTGATTTTCAGTTTCACTCGTGTAGGGTACTTGTCCACACACCTTCGGCTTGTAGTTTGTCTGTGTCCTTGGATCTCAAGTGAGTCTCCTGTAAGTAAGCACGTAGGCGTCTTGAGTTTTCCTCCCTTCTTTTCTCCCTGTGTCTTTTGTTTGCAGCACTCAGTGCCTTACCTTTTATTCTGATGATTGAGAGCTGTGCACTTATTGCACTTAAAGAAATTTTTTTATCATTAATCTACACTCACGTGAAGAACATTATGTTTACTATGCTACCCCCTTCACCAAGTCACCCCATAAAACCTCTTCAGTCGCTGTCGATCAGCGGTGTTGTATGCTGTAGACCCCTTCATCATGTCCCCCCCCACAGACTCGTTACATTCGTAGTCCATCAGTGAGGAGTAAGATGCTATAAAACCTCTACTAGTCTTCACTGTGTTGTACAGTACTCCCCATGCACACCCGACACCACGCATTATACATGCTAATCCTAATGCCCCCATTGTTTCTCCCCACACTTATCCCTCACTTCAGACCCACCCTGAACAGTCATTTTCCCTTTGGTAACTTTTAGTCATCTCTCGGGTTCTGTGAGTCTGCTGCTGTTTTTTTCCTTCAGTTTTTCTTTGTTGTTATACTCCACACATGAGTGAAATCACTTGGTACTTGTCTTTCTCCGCCTGCCCTATTTCTCAGAACATACTACTGTCTAGCTCCATCCACGTCATTGCAAATGGTAGTATTTGTTTTCCTCTTAAGGCTGCTTACTACAATTTTAAACTGGATTTCATTCTTCCTTTTTGTTTGTAGTTTAGCTATGTTATTCACCATTCAACTCCTGGTTATGAACAATAGCTTTGAGTCAATCGATATGTATCTGTATCTATCTATCTAACGGTCTGTCTGTCTATCTATGTATCTATGTATCTATGTATGTATGTATCTATGTAACTATGTATCTATGTATGTATCTATCTATCTTCGTATCAACTATCTATAATGTCTGTCATCTAAAAATCTATGTCCCTATCTTTCTATCTCTCATCTGTCATCTGTCTACCTATCTGTCTATGAATCAATCATCTTTTTGTCTGCCCATCTATCCTTATCTACAGAACAGTTAACAACATAGCCTATGTCACTTCCCTACATTATGCTCCCAAAAATCTTATAAGGTAACTATGCCGTAAGAGAGCACTGGGTTCACCGAGACATTTGCTGGTCGAGTCAGCCGCGTGTGCTTAGAGAACCAGTAAATGTTGTTGCAGGGACTTGAACCCGTACCTCTGTCCTCTGTCATCTTTTACCTCCTTCTAGCTTGCTCACTGTAATTAGCCACATTCATGGACTAAGTGCTCACTGAAGACCTCAAGTATTCTTCATCTGGGCCTGTTGTCGACAGAAAAATGTACTTGATTCTTTGCACACCACCATGTTTGAGGGACATCAGCGTGATCACTGCTGATAGGTGGAGGGACAAATATAAAGGAACACCTATTTCTGGACAGGAGCAGTTGGGAACAAAGTGTGTGTTGTGGAGTGAAGTGTTTATTTGATGGTCCAAACTTCCCTCTTTAGGTGGTTATTACTTTACATTCGTGAACATCATAAAAAGCAGTGATTTTAAAAGCCCAGATGCATATTACTACTGAAATTCATTTGTTGAGGTGAGAGGAAATGAGAAGGAAGTTGCTGCACCACTAAATCTATGCCTGAGCACTGCTGAAACCAAACAAAAAGAATTCACGGTGGCTAGATAGGGCTATTTTCTACTGACTCTCACTGGTCACACAAACAGAATCCATTTGTTTGTTTGTTTCTCAGTTTCACTTGTATAGGGTACCTGTCACCGCCCCTTCAGCTTGTAGAGTGTCTGTGTCCTTGGATCTCAAGTGAGTCTCCTGTAAGGGAGCACGTAGGTGGTCTTGAGTGTTCATCAGTCCTTGTAACCCTGTGTCTTTTGAGTAGAGCACTCAAAGCCTGTACTTTTATTCTGATATTTGAGAGCTGCGCTCTTACTGCACTTTGAAATTCTTTTTGTACTCATTAATATACAATCACATGCAGAACTTTATGTTTTCCAGTCTACACCCTTCAC
Source organism: Manis pentadactyla (assembly GCF_030020395.1). Lineage (NCBI taxonomy): Eukaryota > Metazoa > Chordata > Mammalia > Pholidota > Manidae > Manis > Manis pentadactyla. The sequence continues at coordinate 5,345,524 of NC_080027.1, read as the reverse complement.
CAAGTCCCCCCCAAATCCCAGTAACAGTCGCTGTCTGTCAGCATGTACTAAGATGCTGTAGAATCACTACATGTCTTCTCTGTGTTGTACAGCCCTACCCATGACCCCCACCCTACACATTATACATGCTAATGCTAATGCCCCCATTCTTTGTAACCGCCCTTTTTACACCCTTCCCACAAACCCTACCCTGTCCCTTTCTCTTTGGTAACTGTTAGTCCACTCTCGGGTTCTGTGATTCTGCTGCTGTCTTTCCCTTCAGTTTTTCTTTGTTACCATACTCCACACATGAGTGAAATCATTTGGTACCTGTATGTCTCCGCCTGGCCTATTAGACTGAGCAAAATACCCTCTAGCTCCATCCACGTTATTGCAAATGATAGGGTTTGTTTTCTTCTTATGGCTGCTTACTGCACTTTTTAAACTGGATTTCACTCTTCTTTTTTGTTTGTAGTTTCGCTATGTGCTTTCACCATTGCTCTCCTGGTTATGAGCAGTAGCTTTGTGTTAATCGATATGTACCTATATCTATCTTTATGTATGTCTATCTATCATTCAATCAATCATTTTTGTCTGCATATCTGTCCTTGTGTAAATAACAGTTAAACGTATATCCTATGTCACTTTCCTACACTATGCTTCCAAAAATCCTGCAAAGTATCTAGGCTGTAGAGAGAGCACTGGGTTCACCGAGACACTTGCAGGAGGATTCGGCCGCGTGTACCTCCAAAACCAGGAAATGGTTGTGCCGGGACTTGAACCCGTGTCTCTATCCACTGTCCTCTTTCATCTCCTTATGAGTTGCTGTCTGTATTTAGCCACATTCATTGATTAAGTGCTCCCTTAAGACCAGTAGTATCATTCCTCTGCGCCTGTTTTCGACAGAAAAGTAAACTTGTTGATTTGCTCAACACCATGTTTGAAGGACATCAGCATGATCACCGCCGATAGGACGGAGGGTCAAATAAAAAGGAACACCAATTTCTAGACAGGTGCAGTTGGGAGCTAAGAGTGTATTGTGGAGTGATGTGTTTATTTGAGTGTCCAAACTTCCCTCTTTAGTTGGTTATTAGATCTTGACATTCGTGAACATCATAAAACCCACTGATTTCACAGGCCCAGATGCTTATTATTACAGCAACTCAGTTGTTGAGGTGAGAGAAAATGAGAAGTATGTTGCTGCACCACTAAATCTATGGCTGGGAACTGCTGAAACCAAACAAATAGAGTTCATGGTGGCCAGATAGGGCTGTTTTCTGCTGTCTATGGGGACTCAAACGGAATCCATTTGTTTGATTGTTTGATTTTCAGTTTTACTCGTGTACTGTACTTGTCCACACAGCTTCGGCTTGTAGTTTGTCTGTGTCCTTGGATCTCAAGTGAGTCTCCTGTAAGTAAGCACGTAGGTGTCTTGAGTTTTTATCCCAACTTTTAACCCTGTGTCTTTTGTTTGCATCACTCAGTGCATGACCTTTTATTCTGATGATTCAGAGCTGTACACTTATTGCACTTAAAGAATTTTTTTTAACATTAATCTACAATAACGAGATCATTATGTTTACTATGCTCCCCCCTTCACCAATTCCCCCAGAAAAACCCCTTCAGTCGCTGTCTATCTGCGTAGTTGAATGCTGTGGATCCCTTCACCATGTCTGCCTCCACAGACCCATTACAGTAATTGTCCATCAGTGAGTAGTAAGATGCTATATGATCTCTACTATTCTTCTCTGTGTTGTACAGTACTCCCCATGCACACCCGACCGCACGCATTATTCATGCTAATCCCAATTATCACTATTCTTTCTCCCCACACTTATCCCTCCCCTCAGACTCACCCTGCCTAGTCCTTTTCCCTTTAGTAACTTTTAGTCAACTCTCGGATTCTGTGAGAGTGCTGCTGTTTTTTTCCTTCAGTTTCTCGTTGTTGTTATACTCCACACCTGAGTCAAATCTCTTGGTACTTGTCTTTCTCCGCCTGGCCTATTTCTCTGAATGTACTACCGTCTGGCTCCATCCACGTCATTGCAAATGGTAGTGTTTGTTTTCTTCTTAAGGCTGCTTACTGCAATTTTAAACTGGATTTCATTCTTCCTTTTTGTTTGTAGATTAGCTATGTTATTCACCATTGAACACCTATTTATGAACAATACCTTTGTGTCAATCGATATGTATCTGCGTCTATCAATCTAAAGGTCTGTCTGTCTATGTATCTACGTATGTAAGTATGTATGTATGTATCTATGGATCTATCTTTCTATCTATCTATCTATCTTCCTATCATCTATCTATGATGTCTATCATCTATCAATCTATGTACCTATCTATCTTTCTTTCATCTGTCGTCTCTCTACCTATCTATCTATGGATCAATCACCTTTTTGTCTGCCCATCTATCCTTCTGTACAGAACAGTTAACAACATAGCCTATGTCTCTTTCATACATTATGCTTCCAGAAATCTTGTAAGGTAGCTAGGCCATAAGGAGAGCACTGTGTTCACCGATCCACTTTCAGGTAGAGTCAGCCGCGTGTGCTTACAAAACCAGTAAATGGAGGTGAAAGGACTTGAACCTGTATCTCTGTCCTCTGTCCTCTTGTACTTCCTGCTCGCTTTGTGACTTTATTTAGCCACATTCAGTGAGTAAGTGATCCCTGAAGACCACAAGTATCCTTCGTCTGGGCCTGTTGTCTACAGAAAAGTGTACTTGGTTCTTTGCACACCACCATGTTTGAGGGACATCGGTGTGATCACTGCTGATAGGTGGAGGGACAAACATAAAGGAACACCTATTTCTGGACAGGAGCATTTGGGAAATAAGAGTGTTTAGTGGAGGGAAGTGTTTATTTGAGTATCCAAACTTCCCTCTTTAGATGGTTATTACTCCTTTACATTCATGAACATCATAAAAAGCAATGATTTTTAAGGCGGAGACGCATATTATTACAGCAATTCATTTGTTGAGGTGGGACGAAATGAGAAGGAAGTTGCTGCACCACGAAATCTATGCCTGAGCACTTCTGAAACAAAACGAAAAGAATTCACGGTGGCTAGATTGGGCTATTTTCTCCTTACTCTCTCTGGGGACTCAAACAGAATCCATTTGTTTGTTTGTTTCTCAGTTTCACTTGTATAGGGTACCTGTCCTCGCCCCTTCAGCTGGTAGTTTGTCTGTGTCTTTGGATCTCAAGCGAGTCTCCAGAAAGGGAGCATGTAGGTGGTCTTGAGTTTTCAACAGTTCTTCTAACACTGTGTCTTTTGATTGGAGCACTCAAAGCCTGTACTTTTACTCTGATATTTGAGAGCAGTGCTCTTACATCAGTTTGAAATTCTCTTTGTTCTCATTAATATACAATCAGATGCAGAACATTATGTTTTCCAGTCTAACCTCTTCAGCAAGTCCCCCCCAAATCCCAGTTACAGTCGCTGTCCGTCAGCATGTACTAAGATGCTGTAGAATCACTAAATGTCTTCTATGTGTTGTACCGCCCTACCCATGACACCCCACCCTACACATTATACATGCTAATCCTAATGCTCCAATTCTTTTTCCCTGCCCTTATTACTCCCTTCCCACAAACCCTACATAGTCCCTTTCTCCTTGGTAACTGTTAGTCCACTCTCGGGTTCTGTGAGTCTGCTGCTTTGTTTTCCTTCAGTTTTTCTTTGTTATCATACTCCACACATGAGTGAAATCATTTGGTACATGTATTTCTCCGCCTGGGATGTTTAACTGAGCATAATACCCTCTACCTCCATCCACGTTATTGTAAATGATAGGATTTGTTTTATTCTAATGGCTGCTTACTGCACTTTTTAAACTGGATTTCATTCTTCTTTTTTGTTTGTAGTTTCGCTATGTGCTTTCACCATTGCTATCCTGGTTATGAGCAGTAGCTTTGTGTTAGTCGATATGTACCTATATCTATCTGTCTGTCTATCTATTTGTCAATCAATCAATCAACTTTTTGTCTGCCCGTCTGTCCTTGTGTACAGGACAGTTAACCACTTATCCTATATCACTTTCCTACACTAAGCTTCCAAAAATCCTGCAAAGTATCTAGGCTGTAGAGAGAGCACTGATTTCACCGAGACCCTTGCAGGTCGAGACGGCCACGTGTACCTACAAAACCAGGAAATGGTTGTGCCGGAACTTGAACCCGTGTCTCTGTCCTCTGTCCTCTTTCATCTCCTTTTAACTTGCTGTCTGTATTTAGCCACATTCATTGACTAAGTGCTCCCTGAAGACCACAAGTATCATTCCTCTGGGCCTGTTGTAGGCAGAAAAGAAAACTTGTTGCTTTGCTCACCACCATGTTTGAAGGACATCAGCGTGATCACCGCCGATAGGAGGGAGGGTCAAATAGAAAGGAACACCAATTTCTAGACAGGAGCAGTTGGGAGCCAAGAGTGTATTGTGGAGTGACGTGTTTATTTGAGTGTCCAAACTTCCCTCTTTAGTTGGTTATTAGATCTTCTCAATCGTGAACATCATAAAACCCACTGATTTCAATGGCCCAGATGCTTATTATTACAGCAACTCAGTTGTTGAGGTGAGAGAAAATGAGAAGTATGTTGCTGTAACACTAAATCTATCGCTGGGAACTGCTGAAACCAAACAAAAAGAATTCACGGTGGGCAGATAGTTCTATTTTCTGCTGACTGTCTCTGGGGACTCAAACAGAATCCATTTGTTTGATAGTTTGTTTTTCAGTTTCACTCGTGTAGGATACTTGTCCACACACCTTCGGCTTGTAGTTTGTCTGTGTCCTTGGATCACAAGTGAGTCTCCTGTAAGTAAGCACGTAGGTGTCTTGAGTTTTTATCCCAACTTTTAACCCTGTGTCTTTTGTTGCAGCACTCAGTGCATGACCTTTTATTCTGATGATTCAGAGATGTACACTTATTGCACTTAAAGTATATTTTTTATCATTAATCTACAATCACGTGAAGAACATTATGTTTACTATGCTCCTCCCTTCACCAAGTCCCCGCAAAAAACCCCTTCAGTCGCTGCCTATCAGAGTAGTTGAATGCTGTGGATCCCTTCACCATGTCCGCCCCCACAGACCCCGTTACAGTCGCTGTCCATCAGTGAGTAGTAAGATGCTATATGATCTCTACTATTCTTCTCTGTGTTGTACAGTACTCCCCATGCACACCCGACCCCACGCATTATTCATGCTAATCCCAATTACCACTATTCTTTCTCCCCACACTTATCCCTCCCTTCAGACTCACCCTGCCTAGTCCGTTTCCCTTTGGTAACTTTTAGCCAACTCTCGGATTCTGTGAGAGTGCTGCTGTTTTTCTCCTTCAGTTTCTCTTTGTTGTTATACTCCACACCTGAGTGAAATCTCTTGGTACTTGTCTTTCTCCGCCTGGCCTATTTCTCGGAATGTACTACCATCTGGCTCCATCCACGTCATTGCAAATGGGAGTGTTTGTTTTCTTCTTAAGGCTGCTTACTGAAATATTAAATTGGATTTCATTCTTCCTTTTTGTTTGTAGATTAGCTATGTTATTCACCATTGAACACCTATTTATGAACAATAGCTTTGTGTCAATCGATATGTATCTGTATCTATCAATCTAACAGTCTGTCTGTCTATCTATGTATCTACGTATGTAAGTATGTATGTATGTATCTATGGATCTATCTTTCTATCTATCTATCTATCTTCCTGTCAACTATCTATGATGTCTATCATCTATCAGTCTATGTACCTATCTTTCTTTCATCTGTTGTCTGTCTACCTACCTATCTATGGATCAATCACCTTTTTGTCTGCCCATCTATCCTTCTGTACAGAGCAGTTAACAACATAGCCTATGTCTCTTTCCTACATTATGCTTCCAGAAATCTTGCAAGGTAACTAAGACATAAGGAGAGCACTGTGTTCACTGATACACTTTCAGGTAGAGTCAGCCGCGTGTGCTTACAAAACCAGTAAATGGAAGTGAAAGGACTTGAACCTGTATCTCTGTCCTCTGTCCTCTAATACTTCCTGCTCGCTTGGTGACTTTATTTAGCCACATTCAGTGAGTAAGTGATCCCTGAAGACCACAAGTATCATTCGTCTGGGCCTGTTGTCGACAGAAACGTGTACTTGGTTCTTTGCACACCACCATGTTTGAGGGACATCGGTGTGATCACTGCTGATAGGTGGAGGGACAAACATAAAGGAACACCTATTTCTGGACAGGAGCATTTGGGAAATAAGAGTGTGTAGTGGAGTGAAGCGTTTATTTTAGGGTCCAAACGTCCCTCTTTAGATGGTTATTACTTCTTTACATTCGTGAACATCATAAAAAGCAATAATTTTAAAAGCGCAGACGCATATTATTACAGCAATTCATTTGTTGAGGGAGGAGGAAATGAGAAGGAAGTTGCTACACCACGAAATCTATTCCTGAGCACTGCTGAAACAAAACAAAAAGAATTCACGGTGGCTAGATTGGGCTATTTTCTACTGACTCTCTCTTGGGACTCAAACAGAGTCCATTTGTTTGTTTGCTTCTCAGATTCACTTGTATAGGGTACCTGTCCCTGCCCCTTCAGCTTGTAGTTTGCGTGTGTCCTTGGATCTCAAGTGAGACTCCAGAAAGTTAGCCCGTAGGTGGTCTTGAGTTTTCATCAGTTCTTCTAACCCTGTGTCTTTTGATTGGAGCACTCAAAGCCTGTACTTTTATTCTGATATTTGAGAGCAGTGCTCTTACATCAGTTTGAAATTTTCTTTGTTCTCATTAATATACAATCACATGCAGAACATTATGTTTTCCAGTCTACCCTCTTCAGCAAGTCCCCCCCAAATCCCAGTTACAGTCGCTGTCCGTCAGCATGTACTAAGATGCTGTAGAATCACTACATGTCTTCTCTGTGTTGTACAGCCCTACCCATGACCCACCACCTTACACATTAAACATGCTAATCCTAATGCCCCCATTCTTTTTCCTCGCCCTTATTACTCCCTACCCACAAACGCACCCAGTCCCTTTCTCTTTGGTAACTGTTATTCCACTCTCGGGTTCTGTGAGTCTGCTGCTGTGTTTTCGTTCAGTTTTTCTTTGTTATCATACTCCACACATGAGTGAAATCATTTGGTACATGTATTTCTCTGCCTGGCCTGTTTGACTGAGCATAATACCCTCTACCTCCATCCACGTTATTGCAAATGATAGGATCTGTTTTCTTCTTATGGCTGCTTACAGCACTTTTTAAACTGGATTTCATTCTTCTTTTTTGTTTGTAGTTTCTCTATGTGCTTTCACCATTTCTCTCCTGGTTATGAGAAGTAGCTTTGTGTTAGTCGATATGTACCTATATCTATCTGTCTGTCTATCTATTTATCAATCAATCAATCAACTTTTTGTCTGCCCATCTGTCCTTGTGTACAGAACAGTTAACCACATATCCTATATCACTTTCCTACACTATGCTTCCAAAAATCCTGCAAAGTATCTATGCTGTAGAGAGAGCACTGTGTTCACCGAGACCCTTGCATGTCGAGACGGCCACGTGTACCTAAAAAACCAGGAAATGGTTGTGCCAGAACTTGAACCCGTGTCTCTGTCCTCTGTCCTATTTCATCTCCTTCTAACTTGCTGTCTGTATTTAGCCACATTCATTGACTAAGTGCTCCCTGAAGACCACAAGTATCATTCCTCTGGGCCTGTAGTCGACAGAAAAGTAAACTTGTTGCTCTGCTCACCACCATGTTTGAAGGACATCAGCGTGATCACCGCCGATAGGACGGAGGTTCAAATAGAAAGGAACACCAATTTCTAGACAGGAGCAGTTGGGAGCCAAGAGTGTATTATGTTGTCACGTGTTTATTTGAGTGTCCAAACTTCCTTCTTTAGGTGGTTATTAGATCTTCTCTATCGTGATCATCATAACACCCACTGATTTCACAGGCCCAGATGCTTATTATTACAGCAACTCAGTTGTTGAGGTGGGAGAAAGTGAGAAGTATGTTGCTGTAACACTAAATCTATCGCTGGGAACTGCTGAAACCAAACAAAAAGAATTCACGGTGGGCAGATAGTTCTATTTTCTGCTGACTGTCTCTGGGGACTCAAACAGAATCCATTTGTTTGATATTTTTTTTTTCAGTTTCACTCGTGTAGGATACTTGTCCACACACCTTCGGCTTGTAGTTTGTCTGTGTCCTTGGATCTCAAGTGAGTCTCCTGTAAGTAAGCACGTAGGTGTCTTGAGTTTTTATCCCAACTTTTAACCCTGTGTTTTTTGTTTGCAGCACTCAGTGCATGACCTTTTATTCTGATGATTCAGAGATGTACACTTATTGCACTTAAAGAATATTTTTTATCATTAATCTAAAATCACGTGAAGAACATTATGTTTACTATGCTCCTCCCTTCACCAAGTTCCCGCAAAAAACCCCTTCAGTCGCTGCCTATCAGAGTAGTTGAATGCTGTGGATGCCTTCACCATGTCCGCCCCCACAGACCCCGTTACAGTCGCTGTCCATCAGTGAGTAGTAAGATGCTATATGATCTCCACCATTCTTCTCTGTGTTGTACAGTACTCCCCATGCACACCCGACCCCATGCATTATTCATGCTAATCCCAATTACCACTATTCTTTCTCCCCACACTTATCCCTCCCTTCAGACTCACCCTGCCTAGTCCGTTTCCCTTTGGTAACTTTTAGCCAACTCTCGGATTCTGTGAGAGTGCTGCTGTTTTTTTCCTTCAGTTTCTCTTTGTAGTTGTACTCCACATATGAGTGAAATCACTTGGTACTTGTCTTTCTCCACCTGGCGTATTTCTCTGAAAGTACTACCGTCTAGCTCCATCCACGTCATTGCAAATGGTAGTGTTTGTTTTCTTCTTAAGGCTGCTTACTGCAATTTTAAACTGGATTTCATTCTTCCTTTTTGTTTGTAGATTAGCTATGTTATTCACCATTCAACTCCTGTTTATGAACAATAGCTTTGTGTCATTCGATATGTATCTGTATCTATCTATCTAACGGTCTGTCTATCTATGTATCTATGTATGTAATTATGTATGTATGTATCTATGGATCTATCTTTCTATCTATCTATCTATCTTCCTGTCAACTATCTATGATGTCTATCATCTATCAGTCTATGTACCTATCTATCTTTCTTTCATCTGTTGTCTGTCTACCTATCTATCTATGGATCAATCACCTTTTTGTCTGCCCATCTATCCTTCTGTACAGAGCAGTTAACAACATAGCCTATGTCTCTTTCCTACATTATGCTTCCAGAAATCTTGCAAGGTAACTAAGCCATAAGGAGAGAACGGTGTTCACTGATACACTTTCAGGTAGAGTCAGCCGCGTGTGCTTACAAAACCAGTAAATGGAGGTGAAAGGACTTGAACCTGTATCTCTGTCCTCTGTCCTCTTGTACTTCCTGCTCGCTTTGTGACTTTATTTAGCCACATTCAGTGAGTAAGTGATCCCTGAAGACCACAAGTATCATTCGTCTGGGCCTGTTGTCGACAGAAAAGTGTACTTGGTTCTTTGCACACCACCATGTTTGAGGGACATCGGTGTGATCACTGCTGATAGGTGGAGGGACAAATATAAAGGAACACCTATTTCTGGACAGGAGCATTTGGGAAATAAGAGTGTGTAGTGGAGTGAAGTGTTTATTTTAGGTTCCAAACATCCCTCTTTAGATGGTTATTACTTCTTTACATTTGTGAACATCATAAAAAGCAATGATTTTAAAAGCGCAGACGCATATTATTACAGCAGTTCATTTGCTGAGGGAGGAGGAAATGAGAAGGAAGTTGCTGCACCACGAAATCTATGCCTGAGCACTGCTGAAACAAAACAAAAAGAATTCACGGTGGCTAGATTGGGCTATTTTCTACTGACTCTCTCTTGGGACTCAAACAGAATCCATTTGTTTGTTTGCTTCTCAGATTCACTTGTATAGGGTACCTGTCCCTGCCCCTTCAGCTTGTAGTTTGTGTGTGTCCTTGGTTCTCAAGTGAGACTCCAGAAAGGGAGCACGTAGGTGTTCTTGAGTTTTCATCAGTTCTTCTAACCCTGTGTCTTTTGATTGGAGCACTCAAAGCCTGTACTTTTATTCTGATATTAGAGAGCAGTGCTCCTACATCAGTTTGAAATTTTCTTTGTTCTCATTAATATACAATCACATGCAGAGCATTATGTTTTCCAGTCTACCCTCTTCAGCAAGTCCCCCCAAATCCCTGTTACAGTCGCTGTCCGTCAGCATGTACTAAGATGCTGTAGAATCACTACATGTCTTCTCTGTGTTGTACATCCCTACCCATGACCCCCCACCTTACACATTAAACATGCTAATACAAATGCCCCCATTCTTTTTCCTCGCCCTTATTACTCCCTACCCACAAACGCTACCCAGTCCCTTTCTCTATGGTAACTGTTATTCCACTCTCGGGTTCTGTGAGTCTGCTGCTGTGTTTTCCTTCAGTTTTTCTTTGTTATCATACTCCACACATGAGTGAAATCATTTGGTACATGTATTTCTCCGCCTGGCCTGTTTAACTGAGCATAATACCCTCTACCTCCATCCACGTTATTGCAAATGATAGGATTTGTTTTATTCTAATGGCTGCTTACTGCACTTTTTAAACTGGATTTCATTCTTCTTTTTGTTTGTAGTTTCGCTATGTGCTTTCTCCATTGCTCTCCTGGTTATGAGCAGTAGCTTTGTGTTAGTCGATATGTACCTAAATCTATCTGTCTGTCTATCTATTTATCAATCAATCAATCAACTTTTTGTCTGCCCATCTGTCCTTGTGTACAGGACAGTTAACCACATATCCTATATCTCTTTCCTACACTATGCTTCCAAAAATCCTGCAAAGTATCTAGGCTGTAGAGAGAGCACTGGGTTCAAAGAGACCCTTGTAGGTCGACACGGCCACGTGTACCTACAAAACCAGGAAATGGTTGTGCCGGAACTTGAACCCGTGTCTCTGTCCTCTGTTCTCTTTCATCTCCTTCTTACTTGCTGTCTGTATTTAGCCACATTCATTGACTAAGTGCTCCCTGAAGACCACAAGTATCATTCCTCTGGGCCTGTTGTCGACAGAAAAGTAAACTTGTTGCTTTGCTCACCACCATGTTTGAAGGACATCAGCGTGATCACCGCCGATAGGAGGGAGGGTCAAATAGAAAGGAACACCAATTTCTAGACAGGAGCAGTTGGGAGCCAAGAGTGTATTGTGGAGTGACGTGTTTATTTGAGTGTCCAAATTTCCCTCTTTAGGTGGTTATTAGATCTTCTCAATCGTGAACATCATAAAACCCACTGATTTCAATGGCCCAGATGCTTATTATTACAGCAACTCAGTTGTAGAGGTGAGAGAAAATGAGAAGTATTTTGCTGTAACACTAAATCTATCGCTGGGAACTGCTGAAACCAAACAAAAAGAATTCACGGTGGGCAGATAGTTCTATTTTCTGCTGACTGTCTCTGGGGACTCAAACAGAATCCATTTGTTTGATAGTTTGATTTTCAGTTTCACTCGTGTAGGATACTAGTCCACACACCTTCGGCTTGTAGTTTGTCTGTGTCCTTGGATCTCAAGTGAGTCTCCTGTAAGTAAGCACGTAGGTGTCTTGAGTTTTTATCCCAACTTTTAACACTGTGTCTTTTGTTTGTAGCACTCAGTGCATGACCTTTTATTCTGATGATTCAGAGCTGTACACTTATTGCACTTAAAGAATTTTTTTAACATTAATCTACAATAATGAGATCATTATGTTTACTCTGCTCCCCCCTTCACCAAGTCAACCAGAAAAACCCCTTCAGTCGCTGTCTATCAGCGTAGTTGAATGCTGTGGATCCCTTCACCATGTCTGCCTCCACAGACCCGTTACAGTAATTGTCCATCAGTGAGTAGTAAGATGCTATATGATCTCTACTATTCTCTGTGTTGTACAGTACTCCCCATGCACAAACGACCCCACGCATTATTCATGCTAATCCCAATTACCACTATTCTTTCTCCCCACACTTATCCCTCCCCTCAGACTCACCCTGCCTAGTCCTTTTCCCTTTAGTAACTTTTAGTCAACTCTCGGATTCTGTGAGAGTGCTGCTGTTTTTTTCCTTCAGTTTCTCTTTTTTGTTATACTCCACACATGAGTGAAATCACTTGGTACTTGTCTTTCTCCGCCTGGCCTATTTCTCTGAATGTACTACCGTCTGGCTCCATCCACGTCATTGCAAATGGTAGTGTTTGTTTTCTTCTTAAGGCTGCTTACTGAAATATTAAATTGGATTTCATTCTTCCTTTTTGTTTGTAGATTAGCTATGTTATTCACCATTGAACACCTATTTATGAACAATACCTTTGTGTCAATCGATATGTATCTGCGTCTATCAATCTAACGGTCTGTCTGTCTATCTATGCATCTACGTATGTAAGTAAGTATGTATGTATCTATGGATCTATCTTTCTATCTATCTATCTATCTTCCTATCATCTATCTATGATGTCTATCATCTATCAATCTATGTACCTATCTATCTTTCTTTCATCTGTCGTCTCTCTACCTATCTATCTATGGATCAATCACCTTTTTGTCTGCCCATCTATCCTTCTGTACAGAACAGTTAACAACATAGCCTATGTCTCTTTCATACATTATGCTTCCAGAAATCTTGTAAGGTAGCTAGGCCATAAGGAGAGCACTGTGTTCACCGATCCACTTTCAGGTAGAGTCAGCCGCGTGTGCTTACAAAACCAGTAAATGGAGGTGAAAGGACTTGAACCTGTATCTCTGTCCTCTGTCCTCTTATACTTCCTGCTCGCTTTGTGACTTTATTTAGCCACATTCAGTGAGTAAGTGATCCCTGAAGACCACAAGTATCATTCGTCTGGGCCTGTTGTCGACAGAAAAGTGTACTTGGTTCTTTGCACACCACCATGTTTGAGGGACATCGGTGTGATCACTGCTGATAGGTGGAGGGACAAACATAAAGGAACACCTATTTCTGGACAGGAGAATTTGGGAAATAAGAGCGTGTAGTGGAGTGAAGCGTTTATTTTAGGGTCCAAACGTCCCTCTTTAGATGGTTATTACTTCTTTACATTCGTGAACATCATAAAAAGCAATAATTTTAAAAGCGCAGTCGCATATTATTACAGCAATTCATTTGTTGAGGTGGGAGGAAATGAGAAGGAAGTTGCTGCACCACGAAATCTATGCCTGAGCACTGCTGAAACAAAACAAAAAGAATTCACGGTGGCTAGATTGGGCTATTTTCTACTGACTCTCTCTTGGGACTCAAACAGAGTCCATTTGTTTGTTTGCTTCTCAGATTCACTTGTATAGGGTACCTGTCCCTGCCCCTTCAGCTTGTAGTTTGCGTGTGTCCTTGGATCTCAAGTGAGACTCCAGAAAGTTAGCCCGTAGGTGGTCTTGAGTTTTCATCAGTTCTTCTAACCCTGTGTCTTTTGATTGGAGCACTCAAAGCCTGTACTTTTATTCTGATATTTGAGAGCAGTGCTCTTACATCAGTTTGAAATTAACTTTGTTCTCATTAATATACAATCACATGCAGAACATTATGTTTTCCAGTCTACCCTCTTCAGCAAGTCCCCCCCAAATCCCAGTTACAGTCGCTGTCCGTCAGCATGTACTAAGATGCTGTAGAATCACTACATGTCTTCTCTGTGTTGTACAGCCCTACCCATGAACCACCACCTTACACATTAAACATGCTAATCCTAATGCCCCCATTCTTTTTCCTCGCCCTTATTACTCCCTACCCACAAACGCACCCAGTCCCTTTCTCTTTGGTAACTGTTATTCCACTCTCGGGTTCTGTGAGACTGCTGCTGTGTTTTCCTTCAGTTTTTCTTTGTTATCATACTCCACACATGAGTGAAATCATTTGGTACATGTATTTCTCTGCCTGGCCTGTTTGACTGAGCATAATACCCTCTACCTCCATCCACGTTATTGCAAATGATAGGATCTGTTTTCTTCTTATGGCTGCTTACAGCACTTTTTAAACTGGATTTCATTCTTCTTTTTTGTTTGTAGTTTCGCTATGTGCTTTCACCATTGCTCTCCTGGTTATGAGAAGTAGCTTTGTGTTAGTCGATATGTACCTATATCTATCTGTCTGTCTATCTATTTATCAATCAATCAATCAACTTTTTGTCTGCCCATCTGTCCTTGTGTACAGAACAGTTAACCACATATCCTATATCACTTTCCTACACTATGCTTCCAAAAATCCTGCAAAGTATCTATGCTGTAGAGAGAGCACTGTGTTCACCGAGACCCTTGCATGTCGAGACGGCCACGTGTACCTAAAAAACCAGGAAATGGTTGTGCCAGAACTTGAACCCGTGTCTCTGTCCTCTGTCCTATTTCATCTCCTTCTAACTTGCTGTCTGTATTTAGCCACATTCATTGACTAAGTGCTCCCTGAAGACCACAAGTATCATTCCTCTGGGCCTGTAGTCGACAGAAAAGTAAACTTGTTGCTCTGCTCACCACCATGTTTGAAGGACATCAGCGTGATCACCGCCGATAGGACGGAAGGTCAAATAGAAAGGAACACCAATTTCTAGACAGGAGCAGTTGGGAGCCAAGAGTGTATTATGTTGTCACGTGTTTATTTGAGTGTCCAAACTTCCCTCTTTAGGTGGTTATTAGATCTTCTCTATCGTGAACATCATAACACCCACTGATTTCAATGGCTCAGATGCTTATTATTACAGCAACTCAGTTGTTGAGGTGAGAGAAAATGAGAAGTATGTTGCTGTAACACTAAATCTATCGCTGGGAACTGCTGAAACCAAACAAAAAGAATTCACGGTGGGCAGATAGTTCTATTTTCTGCTGACTGTCTCTGGGGACTCAAACAGAATCCATTTGTTTGATATTTTTTTTTTCAGTTTCACTCGTGTAGGATACTTGTCCACACACCTTCGGCTTGTAGTTTGTCTGTGTCCTTGGATCTCAAGTGAGTCTCCTGTAAGTAAGCACGTAGGTGTCTTGAGTTTTTATCCCAACTTTTTACCCTGTGTCTTTTGTTTGCAGCACTCAGTGCATGACCTTTTATTCTGATGATTCAGAGATGTACACTTATTGCACTTAAAGAATATTTTTTATCATTAATCTACAATCACGTGAAGAACATTATGTTTACTATGCTCCTCCCTTCACCAAGTTCCCGCAAAAAACCCCTTCAGTCGCTGCCTATCAGAGTAGTTGAATGCTGTGGATCCCTTTACCATGTCCGCCCCCACAGACCCCGTTACAGTCGCTGTCCATCAGTGAGTAGTAAGATGCTATATGATCTCCACCATTCTTCTCTGTGTTGTACAGTACTCCCCATGCACACCCGACCCCATGCATTATTCATGCTAATCCCAATTACCACTATTCTTTCTCCCCACACTTATCCCTCCCTTCAGACTCACCCTGCCTAGTCCGTTTCCCTTTGGTAACTTTTAGCCAACTCTCGGATTCTGTGAGAGTGCTGCTGTTTTTTTCCTTCAGTTTCTCTTTGTAGTTGTACTCCACATATGAGTGAAATCACTTGGTACTTGTCTTTCTCCACCTGGCGTATTTCTCTGAAAGTACTACCGTCTAGCTCCATCCACGTCATTGCAAATGGTAGTGTTTGTTTTCTTCTTAAGGCTGCTTACTGCAATTTTAAACTGGATTTCATTCTTCCTTTTTGTTTGTAGATTAGCTGTGTTATTCACCATTCAACTCCTGTTTATGAACAATAGCTTTGTGTCAATCGATATGTATCTGTATCTATCTATCTAACGGTCTGTCTATCTATGTATCTATGTATGTAAGTATGTATGTATGTATCTATGGATCTATCTTTCTATCTATCTATCTATCTTCCTGTCAACTATCTATGATGTCTATCATCTATCAGTCTATGTACCTATCTATCTTTCTTTCATCTGTTGTCTGTCTACCTATCTATCTATGGATCAATCACCTTTTTGTCTGCCCATCTATCCTTCTGTACAGAGCAGTTAACAACATAGCCTATGTCTCTTTCCTACATTATGCTTCCAGAAATCTTGCAAGGTAACTAAGCCATAAGGAGAGAACGGTGTTCACTGATACACTTTCAGGTAGAGTCAGCCGCGTGTGCTTACAAAACCAGTAAATGGAGTTGAAAGGACTTGAACCTGTATCTCTGTCCTCTGTCCTCTTATACTTCCTGCTCGCTTGGTGACTTTATTTAGCCTCATTCAGTGACTAAGTGATCCCTGAAGACCACAAGTATCCTTCGTCTGGGCCTGTTGTCGACAGAAAAGTGTACTTGGTTCTTTGCACACCACCATGTTTGAGGGACATCGGTGTGATCACTGCTGATAGGTGGAGGGACAAATATAAAGGAACACCTATTTCTGGACAGGAGCATTTGGGAAATAAGAGTGTGTAGTGGAGTGAAGCGTTTATTTTAGGGTCCAAACGTCCCTCTTTAGATGGTTATTACTTCTTTACATTCGTGAACATCATAAAAAGCAATAATTTTAAAAGCGCAGACGCATATTATTACAGCAATTCATTTGTTGAGGTGGGAGGAAATGAGAAGGAAGTTGCTGCACCACGAAATCTATGCCTGAGCACTGCTGAAACAAAACAAAAAGAATTCACGGTGGCTAGATTGGGCTATTTTCTACTGACTCTCTCTTGGGACTCAAACAGAGTCCATTTGTTTGTTTGCTTCTCAGATTCACTTGTATAGGGTACCTGTCCCTGCCCCTTCAGCTTGTAGTTTGCGTGTGTCCTTGGATCTCAAGTGAGACTCCAGAAAGTTAGCCCGTAGGTGGTCTTGAGTTTTCATCAGTTCTTCTAACCCTGTGTCTTTTGATTGGAGCACTCAAAGCCTGTACTTTTATTCTGATATTTGAGAGCAGTGCTCTTACATCAGTTTGAAATTAACTTTGTTCTCATTAATATACAATCACATGCAGACCATTATGTTTTCCAGTCTACCCTCTTCAGCAAGTCCCCCCCAAATCCCAGTTACAGTCGCTGTCCGTCAGCATGTACTAAGATGCTGTAGAATCACTACATGTCTTCTCTGTGTTGTACAGCCCTACCCATGAACCACCACCTTACACATTAAACATGCTAATCCTAATGCCCCCATTCTTTTTCCTCGCCCTTATTACTCCCTACCCACAAACGCACCCAGTCCCTTTCTCTTTGGTAACTGTTATTCCACTCTCGGGTTCTGTGAGTCTGCTGCTGTGTTTTCCTTCAGTTTTTCTTTGTTATCATACTCCACACATGAGTGAAATCATTTGGTACATGTATTTCTCTGCCTGGCCTGTTTGACTGAGCATAATACCCTCTACCTCCATCCACGTTACTGCAAATGATAGGATCTGTTTTCTTCTTATGGCTGCTTACAGCACTTTTTAAACTGGATTTCATTCTTCTTTTTTGTTTGTAGTTTCGCTATGTGCTTTCACCATTGCTCTCCTGGTTATGAGAAGTAGCTTTGTGTTAGTCGATATGTACCTATATCTATCTGTCTGTCTATCTATTTATCAATCAATCAATCAACTTTTTGTCTGCCCATCTGTCCTTGTGTACAGAACAGTTAACCACATATCCTATATCACTTTCCTACACTATGCTTCCAAAAATCCTGCAAAGTATCTATGCTGTAGAGAGAGCACTGTGTTCACCGAGACCCTTGCATGTCGAGACGGCCACGTGTACCTAAAAAACCAGGAAATGGTTGTGCCAGAACTTGAACCCGTGTCTCTGTCCTCTGTCCTATTTCATCTCCTTCTAACTTGCTGTCTGTATTTAGCCACATTCATTGACTAAGTGCTCCCTGAAGACCACAAGTATCATTCCTCTGGGCCTGTAGTCGACAGAAAAGTAAACTTGTTGCTCTGCTCACCACCATGTTTGAAGGACATCAGCGTGATCACCGCCGATAGGACGGAGAGTCAAATAGTACGGAACACCAATTTCTAGACAGGAGCAGTTGGGAGCCAAGAGTGTATTATGTTGTCACGTGTTTATTTGAGTGTCCAAACTTCCCTCTTTAGGTGGTTATTAGATCTTCTCTATCGTGAACATCATAACACCCACTGATTTCACAGGCCCAGATGCTTATTATTACAGCAACTCAGTTGTTGAGGTGAGAGAAAATGAGAAGTATGTTGCTGTAACACTAAATCTATCGCTGGGAACTGCTGAAACCAAACAAAAAGAATTCACGGTGGGCAGATAGTTCTATTTTCTGCTGACTGTCTCTGGGGACTCAAACAGAATCCATTTGTTTGATATTTTTTTTTTCAGTTTCACTCGTGTAGGATACTTGTCCACACACCTTCGGCTTGTAGTTTGTCTGTGTCCTTGGATCTCAAGTGAGTCTCCTGTAAGTAAGCACGTAGGTGTCTTGAGTTTTTATCCCAACTTTTTACCCTGTGTCTTTTGTTTGCAGCACTCAGTGCATGACCTTTTATTCTGATGATTCAGAGATGTACACTTATTGCACTTAAAGAATATTTTTTATCATTAATCTACAATCACGTGAAGAACATTATGTTTACTATGCTCCTCCCTTCACCAAGTTCCCGCAAAAAACCCCTTCAGTCGCTGCCTATCAGAGTAGTTGAATGCTGTGGATCCCTTCACCATGTCCGCCCCCACAGACCCCGTTACAGTCGCTGTCCATCAGTGAGTAGTAAGATGCTATATGATCTCCACCATTCTTCTCTGTGTTGTACAGTACTCCCCATGCACACCCGACCCCATGCATTATTCATGCTAATCCCAATTACCACTATTCTTTCTCCCCACACTTATCCCTCCCTTCAGACTCACCCTGCCTAGTCCGTTTCCCTTTGGTAACTTTTAGCCAACTCTCGGATTCTGTGAGAGTGCTGCTGTTTTTTTCCTTCAGTTTCTCTTTGTAGTTGTACTCCACATATGAGTGAAATCACTTGGTACTTGTCTTTCTCCACCTGGCGTATTTCTCTGAAAGTACTACCGTCTAGCTCCATCCACGTCATTGCAAATGGTAGTGTTTGTTTTCTTCTTAAGGCTGCTTACTGCAATTTTAAACTGGATTTCATTCTTCCTTTTTGTTTGTAGATTAGCTATGTTATTCACCATTCAACTCCTGTTTATGAACAATAGCTTTGTGTCAATCGATATGTATCTGTATCTATCTATCTAACGGTCTGTCTATCTATGTATCTATGTATGTAAGTATGTATGTATGTATCTATGGATCTATCTTTCTATCTATCTATCTATCTTCCTGTCAACTATCTATGATGTCTATCATCTATCAGTCTATGTACCTATCTATCTTTCTTTCATCTGTTGTCTGTCTACCTATCTATCTATGTATCAATCACCTTTTTGTCTGCCCATCTATCCTTCTGTACAGAACAGTTAACAACATAGCCTATGCCTCTTTCCTACATTATGCTTCCAGAAATCTTGCAAGGTAACTAAGCCATAAGGAGAGAACGGTGTTCACTGATACACTTTCAGGTAGAGTCAGCCGCGTGTGCTTACAAAACCAGTAAATGGAGTTGAAAGGACTTGAACCTGTATCTCTGTCCTCTGTCCTCTTATACTTCCTGCTCGCTTGGTGACTTTATTTTGCCACATTCAGTGAGTAAGTGATCCCTGAAGACCACAAGTATCCTTCGTCTGGGCCTGTTGTCGACAGAAAAGTGTACTTGGTTCTTTGCACACCACCATGTTTGAGGGACATCGGTGTGATCACTGCTGATAGGTGGAGGGACAAACGTAAAGGAACACCTATTTCTGGACAGGAGCATTTGGGAAATAAGAGTGTGTAGTGGAGTGAAGTGTTTATTTTAGGGACCAAACGTTCCTCTTTAGATGGTTATTACTTCTTTACATTCATGAACATCATAAAAAGCAATGATTTTAAAAGTGCAGACACATATTATTACAGCAATTCATTCGTTGAGGTGGGAGGAAATGAGAAGGAAGTTGCTGCACCACGAAATCTATGCCTGAGCACTGCTGAAACAAAACAAAAAGAATTCACGGTGGCTAGATTGGGCTATTTTCTACTGACTCTCTCTTGGGACTCAAACAGAGTCCATTTGTTTGTTTGCTTCTCAGATTCACTTGTATAGGGTACCTGTCCCTGCCCCTTCAGCTTGTAGTTTGCGTGTGTCCTTGGATCTCAAGTGAGACTCCAGAAAGTTAGCCCGTAGGTGGTCTTGAGTTTTCATCAGTTCTTCTAACCCTGTGTCTTTTGATTGGAGCACTCAAAGCCTGTACTTTTATTCTGATATTTGAGAGCAGTGCTCTTACATCAGTTTGAAATTAACTTTGTTCTCATTAATATACAATCACATGCAGACCATTATGTTTTCCAGTCTACCCTCTTCAGCAAGTCCCCCCCAAATCCCAGTTACAGTCGCTGTCCGTCAGCATGTACTAAGATGCTGTAGAATCACTACATGTCTTCTCTGTGTTGTACAGCCCTACCCATGAACCACCACCTTACACATTAAACATGCTAATCCTAATGCCCCCATTCTTTTTCCTCGCCCTTATTACTCCCTACCCACAAACGCACCCAGTCCCTTTCTCTTTGGTAACTGTTATTCCACTCTCGGGTTCTGTGAGTCTGCTGCTGTGTTTTCCTTCAGTTTTTCTTTGTTATCATACTCCACACATGAGTGAAATCATTTGGTACATGTATTTCTCTGCCTGGCCTGTTTGACTGAGCATAATACCCTCTACCTCCATCCACGTTATTGCAAATGATAGGATCTGTTTTCTTCTTATGGCTGCTTACAGCACTTTTTAAACTGGATTTCATTCTTCTTTTTTGTTTGTAGTTTCGCTATGTGCTTTCACCATTGCTCTCCTGGTTATGAGAAGTAGCTTTGTGTTAGTCGATATGTACCTATATCTATCTGTCTGTCTATCTATTTATCAATCAATCAATCAACTTTTTGTCTGCCCATCTGTCCTTGTGTACAGAACAGTTAACCACATATCCTATATCACTTTCCTACACTATGCTTCCAAAAATCCTGCAAAGTATCTATGCTGTAGAGAGAGCACTGTGTTCACCGAGACCCTTGCATGTCGAGACGGCCACGTGTACCTAAAAAACCAGGAAATGGTTGTGCCAGAACTTGAACCCGTGTCTCTGTCCTCTGTCCTATTTCATCTCCTTCTAACTTGCTGTCTGTATTTAGCCACATTCATTGACTAAGTGCTCCCTGAAGACCACAAGTATCATTCCTCTGGGCCTGTAGTCGACAGAAAAGTAAACTTGTTGCTCTGCTCACCACCATGTTTGAAGGACATCAGCGTGATCACCGCCGATAGGACGGAGAGTCAAATAGAAAGGAACACCAATTTCTAGACAGGAGCAGTTGGGAGCCAAGAGTGTATTATGTTGTCACGTGTTTATTTGAGTGTCCAAACTTCCCTCTTTAGGTGGTTATTAGATCTTCTCTATCGTGAACATCATAACACCCACTGATTTCACAGGCCCAGATGCTTATTATTACAGCAACTCAGTTGTTGAGGTGAGAGAAAATGAGAAGTATGTTGCTGTAACACTAAATCTATCGCTGGGAACTGCTGAAACCAAACAAAAAGAATTCACGGTGGGCAGATAGTTCTATTTTCTGCTGACTGTCTCTGGGGACTCAAACAGAATCCATTTGTTTGATATTTTTTTTTTCAGTTTCACTCGTGTAGGATACTTGTCCACACACCTTCGGCTTGTAGTTTGTCTGTGTCCTTGGATCTCAAGTGAGTCTCCTGTAAGTAAGCACGTAGGTGTCTTGAGTTTTTATCCCAACTTTTAACCCTGTGTCTTTTGTTTGCAGCACTCAGTGCATGACCTTTTATTCTGATGATTCAGAGATGTACACTTATTGCACTTAAAGAATATTTTTTATCATTAATCTACAATCACGTGAAGAACATTATGTTTACTATGCTCCTCCCTTCACCAAGTTCCCGCAAAAAACCCCTTCAGTCGCTGCCAATCAGAGTAGTTGAATGCTGTGGATCCCTTCACCATGTCCGCCCCCACAGACCCCGTTACAGTCGCTGTCCATCAGTGAGTAGTAAGATGCTATATGATCTCCACCATTCTTCTCTGTGTTGTACAGTACTCCCCATGCACACCCGACCCCATGCATTATTCATGCTAATCCCAATTACCACTATTCTTTCTCCCCACACTTATCCCTCCCTTCAGACTCACCCTGCCTAGTCCGTTTCCCTTTGGTAACTTTTAGCCAACTCTCGGATTCTGTGAGAGTGCTGCTGTTTTTTTCCTTCAGTTTCTCTTTGTAGTTGTACTCCACATATGAGTGAAATCACTTGGTACTTGTCTTTCTCCACCTGGCGTATTTCTCTGAAAGTACTACCGTCTAGCTCCATCCACGTCATTGCAAATGGTAGTGTTTGTTTTCTTCTTAAGGCTGCTTACTGCAATTTTAAACTGGATTTCATTCTTCCTTTTTGTTTGTAGATTAGCTATGTTATTCACCATTCAACTCCTGTTTATGAACAATAGCTTTGTGTCAATCGATATGTATCTGTATCTATCTATCTAACGGTCTGTCTATCTATGTATCTATGTATGTAAGTATGTATGTATGTATCTATGGATCTATCTTTCTATCTATCTATCTATCTTCCTGTCAACTATCTATGATGTCTATCATCTATCAGTCTATGTACCTATCTATCTTTCTTTCATCTGTTGTCTGTCTACCTATCTATCTATGTATCAATCACCTTTTTGTCTGCCCATCTATCCTTCTGTACAGAACAGTTAACAACATAGCCTATGCCTCTTTCCTACATTATGCTTCCAGAAATCTTGCAAGGTAACTAAGCCATAAGGAGAGAACGGTGTTCACTGATACACTTTCAGGTAGAGTCAGCCGCGTGTGCTTACAAAACCAGTAAATGGAGTTGAAAGGACTTGAACCTGTATCTCTGTCCTCTGTCCTCTTATACTTCCTGCTCGCTTGGTGACTTTATTTTGCCACATTCAGTGAGTAAGTGATCCCTGAAGACCACAAGTATCCTTCGTCTGGGCCTGTTGTCGACAGAAAAGTGTACTTGGTTCTTTGCACACCACCATGTTTGAGGGACATCGGTGTGATCACTGCTGATAGGTGGAGGGACAAACGTAAAGGAACACCTATTTCTGGACAGGAGCATTTGGGAAATAAGAGTGTGTAGTGGAGTGAAGTGTTTATTTTAGGGACCAAACGTTCCTCTTTAGATGGTTATTACTTCTTTACATTCATGAACATCATAAAAAGCAATGATTTTAAAAGTGCAGACACATATTATTACAGCAATTCATTCGTTGAGGTGGGAGGAAATGAGAAGGAAGTTGCTGCAAAACGAAATCTATGCCTGTGCACTGCTGAAACAAAACAAAAAGAATTCACGGTGGCTAGATTGGGCTATTTTCTACTGACTCTCTCTTGGGACTCAAACAGAATCCATTTGTTTGTTTGCTTCTCAGATTCACTTGTATAGGGTACCTGTCCCTGCCCCTTCAGCTTGTAGTTTGTGTGTGTCCTTGGATCTCAAGTTAGAGTCCATAAAGGGAGCACGTAGGTGGTCTTGAGTTTTCATCAGTTCTCCTAACCCTGTGTCTTTTGATTGGAGCACTCAAAGCCTGTACTTTTATTCTGATATTTGAGAGCAGTGCTCTTACATCAGTTTGAAATTTTCTTTGTTCTCATTAATAAACAATCACATGAAGAACATTATGTTTTCCAGTCTACCCTCTTCAGCAAGTCCCCCCCAAATCCCAGTTACAGTCGCTGTCCGTCAGCATGTACTAAGATGCTGTAGAATCACTACATGTCTTCTCTGTGTTGTACAGCCCTACCCATGACCCCCCACCCTACACATTAAACATGCTAATCCTAATGCCCCCATTCTTTTTCTCCACCCTTATTACTCCCTTCCCACAAACGCTACCCAGTCCCTTTCTCTTTGGTAAATGTTAGTCCACTCTCGGGTTCTGTGAGTCTGCTGCTGTCTTTTCCTTCAGTTTTTCTTTGTTATCATACTACACACATGAGTGAAATCAATTGGTACATGTATTTCTCCGCCTGGCCTGTTTGACTGAGCATAATACCCTCTACCACCATCCACGTTATTGCAGATGATAGGATTTGTTTTCTTCTTATGGCTGCTTTCTGCACTTTTTAAACTGGATTTCATTCTTCTTTTTTGTTTTTAATTTCGCTATGTGCTTTCACCATTGCTCTCCTGATTATGAGCAGTAGCTTTGTGTTAGTCGATATGTACCTATATCTATCTGTCTGTCTATCTATTTATCAATCAATCAATCAACTTATTGTCTGCCCATCTGTCCTTGTGTACAGAACAGTTAACCACATATCCTATATCACTTTCCTACACTCTGCTTCCAAAATTCCTGCAAAGTGTCTAGGCTGTAGAGAGAGCACTGTGTTCACCGAGACCCTTGCATGTCGAGACGGCCACGTGTACCTACAAAACCAGGAAACGGTTGTGCCGGGACTTGAACCCGTGTCTCTGTCCTCTGTCCTCTTTCATCTCCTTCTAACTTGCTATCTGTATTTAGCCACGTTCATTGTCTAAGTGCTCCCTGAAGACCACAAGTATCATTCCTCTGGGCCTGTTGTCGACAGAAAAGTAAACTTGTGGATCTGCTCACCACCATTTTAGAAGGACATCAGCGTGATCACCGCCGATAGCACGGAGGTTCAAAGAGAAAGGAAGACCAGTTTCCAGACAGGAGCAGTTGGGAGCCAATAGTGTATTGTGGAGTGACGTGGTTATTTGAGTGTCCAAACTACCCTCTTTAGGTGCTTATTAGATCTTCTCTATCGTGAACATCATAAAACCCACTGATTTCACAGGCCCAGATGCTTATTATTACAGCAACTCAGTTGTTGAGGTGAGAGAAAATGAGAAGTATGTTGCTGTAACACTAAATCTATCGCTGGGAACTGCTGAAACCAAATAAAAAGAATTCATGCTGGTCAGATAGGGCTATTTTCTGCTGACCGTCTCTGGGGACTCAAACCGAATCCAATTGTTTGATTGTTTGTTTTTCAGTTTCACTCGTGTACGGTACTTTTCCACACACCTTCGGCTTGTAGTTTGTCTCTGTCCTTGGATCTCAAGTGAGTCTCCTGTAAGTAATCACGTAGGTGTCTTGAGTTTTTATCCCTTCTTTTAACCCTGTGTCTTTTGTTTGCAGCACTAGTGTATGACCTTTATTCTAATGATTCAGAGCTGTACACTTATTGCACTTAAAGAATTTTTTTAAATCGTTAATCTACAATCACGTGACGAACATTATGTTTACTATGCTCCACCCTTCACCAAGTCCCCCCGAAAAACCTCTACAGTCGCTGTCTATCAGCGTAGTTGAATGCTGTGGATCCCTTCTCCATGTCCGCCCCCACAGAACCCCTTAGAGTCGCTGTCCATCAGTGAGAAGTAAGATGCTATATGATCTCTACTAGTCCTTTCAGTGTTGTACAGTACTCCCAATGCACACACGACCCCACGCATTATTCATGCTAATAACAATTACCACTATTATTTCTACCCACTCTTATCCCTCCATTCAGACTCACCCTGCCAAGTCCTTTTCCCTTTGGTAACTTTTAGTCAACTCTCGGATTCTGTGAGAGTGCTGCTGTTTTTTTCCTTCAGTTTCTCTTTGTAGTTATACTCCACATATGAGTGAAATCACTTGGTACTTGTCTTTCTCCACCTGGCGTATTTCTCTGAAAGTACTACCGTCTAGCTCCATCCATGTCATTGCAAATGGTAGTGTTTGTTTTCTTCTTAAGGCTGCCTACTGCAATTTTAAACTGGATTTCATTCTTCCTTTTTGTTTGTATATTAGCTTTGTTATTCACCATTCAACTCCTATTTATGAACAATAGCTTTGTGTCAACCGATATGTATCTGTATCTATCTATCTACCCGTCTGTCTGTTTATCTATGTATCTATGTATGTAAGTATGTATGTATGTATCTATGGATCTATCTTTCTATCTATCTATCTATCTTCCTATCATCTACCTATGATGTCTATCATCTATTGGTCTATGTAGCTATCTATCTTTCTTTCATCTGTCGTCTGTCTACCTATATATCTATGAATCAATCACCTTTTTGTCTGCCCATCTATCCTTCTGTACAGAGCAGTTAACAACATAGCCTATGCCTCTTTCCTACATTATGCTTCCAGAAATCTTGCAAGGTAACTAAGCCATAAGGAGTGCACTGTGTTCACTGATACACTTTCAGGTAGAGTCAGCCGCGTTTGCTTACAAAACCAGTAAATGGAGGTGAAAGGACTTGAACCTGTATCTCTGTCCTCTGTCCTCTTATACTTCCTGCTCGCTTGGTGACTTTATTTAGCCACATTCAGTGAGTAAGTGATCCCTGAAGACCACAAGTATCCTTCGTCTGGGCCTGTTGTCGACAGAAAAGTGTACTTGGTTCTTTGCACACCACCATGTTTGAGGGACATCGGTGTGATCACTGCTGATAGGTGGAGGGACAAACGTAAAGGAACACCTATTTCTGGACAGGAGCATTTGGGAAATAAGAGTGTGTAGTGGAGTGAAGTGTTTATTTTAGGGTCCAAACGTCCCTCTTTAGATGGTTATTACTTCTTTACATTCGTGAACATCATAAAAAGCAATGATTTTAAAAGTGCAGACACATATTATTACAGCAATTCTTTCGTTGAGGTGGGAGGAAATGAGAAGGAAGTTGCTGCAAAACGAAATCTATGCCTGTGCACTGCTGAAACAAAACAAAAAGAATTCACGGTGGCTAGATTGGGCTATTTTCTACTGACTCTCTCTTGGGACTCAAACAGAATCCATTTGTTTGTTTGCTTCTCAGATTCACTTGTATAGGGTACCTGTCCCTGCCCCTTCAGCTTGTAGTTTGTGTGTGTCCTTGGATCTCAAGTTAGAGTCCATAAAGGGAGCACGTAGGTGGTCTTGAGTTTTCATCAGTTCTCCTAACCCTGTGTCTTTTGATTGGAGCACTCAAAGCCTGTACTTTTATTCTGATATTTGAGAGCAGTGCTCTTACATCAGTTTGAAATTTTCTTTGTTCTCATTAATAAACAATCACATGAAGAACATTATGTTTTCCAGTCTACCCTCTTCAGCAAGTCCCCCCCAAATCCCAGTTACAGTCGCTGTCCGTCAGCATGTACTAAGATGCTGTAGAATCACTACATGTCTTCTCTGTGTTGTACAGCCCTACCCATGACCCCCCACCCTACACATTAAACATGCTAATCCTAATGCCCCCATTCTTTTTCTCCACCCTTATTACTCCCTTCCCACAAACGCTACCCAGTCCCTTTCTCTTTGGTAAATGTTAGTCCACTCTCGGGTTCTGTGAGTCTGCTGCTGTCTTTTCCTTCAGTTTTTCTTTGTTATCATACTACACACATGAGTGAAATCAATTGGTACATGTATTTCTCCGCCTGGCCTGTTTGACTGAGCATAATACCCTCTACCACCATCCACGTTATTGCAGATGATAGGATTTGTTTTCTTCTTATGGCTGCTTTCTGCACTTTTTAAACTGGATTTCATTCTTCTTTTTTGTTTTTAATTTCGCTATGTGCTTTCACCATTGCTCTCCTGATTATGAGCAGTAGCTTTGTGTTAGTCGATATGTACCTATATCTATCTGTCTGTCTATCTATTTATCAATCAATCAATCAACTTATTGTCTGCCCATCTGTCCTTGTGTACAGAACAGTTAACCACATATCCTATATCACTTTCCTACACTCTGCTTCCAAAATTCCTGCAAAGTGTCTAGGCTGTAGAGAGAGCACTGTGTTCACCGAGACCCTTGCATGTCGAGACGGCCACGTGTACCTACAAAACCAGGAAACGGTTGTGCCGGGACTTGAACCCGTGTCTCTGTCCTCTGTCCTCTTTCATCTCCTTCTAACTTGCTATCTGTATTTAGCCACGTTCATTGTCTAAGTGCTCCCTGAAGACCACAAGTATCATTCCTCTGGGCCTGTTGTCGACAGAAAAGTAAACTTGTGGATCTGCTCACCACCATTTTAGAAGGACATCAGCGTGATCACCGCCGATAGCACGGAGGTTCAAAGAGAAAGGAAGACCAGTTTCCAGACAGGAGCAGTAGCGTATTGTGGAGTGACGTGTTTATTTGAGTGTCCAAACTACCCTCTTTAGGTGCTTATTAGATCTTCTCTATCATGAACATCATAAAACCCACTGATTTCACAGGCCCAGATGCTTATTATTACAGCAACTCAGTTGTTGAGGTGAGAGAAAATGAGAAGTATGTTGCTGTAACACTAAATCTATCGCTGGGAACTGCTGAAACCAAATAAAAAGAATTCATGCTGGGGAGGGGGGCGGAAGATGGCGGCGTGAGTAGAGCAGCGGAAATCTCCTCCCAAAACAACATATATCTATGAAAATATAACAAAGACAACCCTTCCTAGAATAAAGACCAGAGGACACAGGACAATATCCAGACCACATCCACACCTGAGAGAACCCAGTGCCTCGCGAAGGGGGTAAGATACAAGCCCCGGCCCCGCGGGAGCCGAGCGCCCTTCCCCCCAGCTCCCGGCGGGAGAAGAGCAGGCAGAGCGGGAGGGAGACGGAGCCCAGGGCTGCCGAACACCCAGCCCCAGCCATCCGGGCCAGAGTGCAGGGCCCTCGATACTGGGAAAACAGGGCAGCAAGAACAGTGAGCAGGCACTGGAGGCTGGGCGACAGAGGACATAAGAAAAGCGTGCGACCATTTTTTTTTTTTTTTGCTTTTTTGCTGCTTTGTTTTGGCGAGCACATTTTGGAAGTCTTAAAGGGACAGGGACCCCAATATTAGGGAAACAGGGCAGAAAGACCGGTGAGCAGAGGCCTGAGGCTGGCACCGGAGAATAAAGAAAAACGAACGACCACCTTTTTTTTTTAAAAAAAATTTTTTTTTTTTTTAATTAAAAAAATTTTTTTTCTTGTTTTTTTTGTGGTCGTTGTTTTGTTTTGGCGTGTGCTTTTTGGAAGTCTTAAAGGGGCAGGGTGGGCCACTTAATCCAGAGGTAGGGAATCCGGGATCTCTGGGCACCCTAACCCCTGGGATGCAGGGAGCAGGGAGGCCCCTTACGGAGATAAATAGCCTCCCAGCAGCTCCTGCTCCAACGCGACTCCACCATTTTGGAGTAGCTGCCCGAGCCAGGCCACGCCCACAGCAACAGCGGAGATTAACTCCATAGCAGCCGGGCAGGAAGCAGAAGCCCTGTCTGCGCGCAGCTGCGCAGCACAAGCCACTAGAGGCTGCTGTTCTCCCAGGAGAGGAGGGCCACAAACCAACAAGAAAGGAAGTCCTTCCAGCCGTCACTCGTCCCAGTTCTGCAGACTATTCCTATCACCATGAAAAGGCAAAGCTACAGGCAGACAAAGATCACAGAGACAACACCAGAGAAGGAGACAGACCTAACCAGTCTTCCTGACAAAGAATTCAAAATAAGAATCATAAACATGCTGACAGAGATGCAGAGAAATACGCAAGAAAAATGGGATGAAGTCCGGAAAGAGATCACAGATGCCAGAAAGGAGATCGCAGAAATGAAACAAACTCTGGAAGGGTTTATAAGCAGAGTGGATAGAATGCAAGAGGCCATTGATGGAATTGAAATCAGAGAACAGGAACGCAAGGAAGCTGACACAGAGAGAGACAAAAGGATCTCCAGGAATGAAACAATATTAAGAGAACTGTGTGACCAATCTAAAAGGAGCAATATCCGTATTATAGGGGTCCCAGAAGAAGAAGAGAGAGGCAAAGAGATGGAAAGTATCTTAGAAGAAATAATTGCTGAAAACTTCCCCACCCTGGGGGAGGAAGTAATCAAACAGACCACGGGAATACACAGAACCCCCAACAGAAAGGATCCAAGAAGGGCAACACCAAGACACATAATAATTAAAATGGCAAAGATCAAGGACAAGGAAAGAGTGTTAAAGGCAGCTAGAGAGAAAAAGGTCACCTATAAAGGGAAACCCATCAGGCTAACGTCAGATTTCTCAACAGAAACCCTACAGGCCAGAAGAGAATGGCATGATATATTTAATACAGTGAAACAGAAGGGCCTTGAACCAAGGATACTGTATCCAGCACGACTATCATTCAAATATGATGGTGGGATTAAACAATTCCCAGACAAACAAAAGCTGAGGGAATTTGCTTTCCACAAACCACCTCTACAGAACATCTTACAGGGACTGCTCTAGATGGGAGCACTCCTAGAAAGAGCACAGCACAAAACACCCAACATATGAAGAATCGAGGAGGAGGAACAAGAAGGGAGAGAAGAAAAGAATCTCCAGACAGTGTATATAACAGCTCAATAAGAGAGCTAAGTTAGGCAGTAAGATACTAAAGAGGCTAACCTTGAACCTTTGGTAACCACGAATTTAAAGCCTGCAATGGCAATAAGTACATATCTTTCAATAGTCACCCTAAATGTTAATGGGTTGAATGCACCAATCAAAAGACACAGAGTAACAGAATGGATAAAAAAGCAAGACCCATCTATATGCTGCTTACAAGAAACTCACCTCAAACCCAAAGACATGTACAGACTAAAAGTCAAGGGATGGAAAAACATATTTCAAGCAAACAACAGTGACAAGAAAGCAGGGGTTGCAGTACTAATATCAGACAAAATAGACTTCAAAACAAAGAAAGTAACAAGAGATAAAGAAGGACACTACATAATGATAAAGGGCTCAGTCAAACAAGAGGATATAACCATTCTAAATATATATGCACCCAACACAGGAGCACCAGCATATGTGAAACAAATACTAACAGAACTAAAGGGGGATATAGACTGCAATGCATTCATTCTAGGAGACTTCAACACACCACTCACCCCAAAGGATAGATCCACTGGGCAGAAAATAAGTAAGGACACGGAAGCACTGAACAACACAGTAGAGCAGATGGACCTAATAGACATCTATAGAACTCTACATCCAAAAGCAGCGGGATATACATTCTTCTCAAGTGCACATGGAACATTCTCCAGAATAGACCACATACTAGGCCACAAAAAGAGCCTCAGAAAATTCCAAAAGATTGAAATCCTACCAACCAACTTTTCAGACCACAAAGGCATAAAACTAGAAATAAACTGTACAAAGAAAGCAAAGAGGCTCACAAACACATGGAGGCTTAACAACACGCTCCTAAATAATAAATGGCTCAATGACCAAATCAAAATGGAGATCCAGCAATATATGGAAACAAATGACAACAACAACACTAAGCCCCAACTTCTGTGGGACACAGCAAAAGCAGTCTTAAGAGGAAAGTATATAGCAATCCAAGCATATTTAAAAAAGGAAGAGCAATCCCAAATGAATGGTCTAATGTCACAATTATCGAAATTGGAAAAAGAAGAACAGATGAGGCCTAAGGTCAGCAGAAGGAGGGACATAATAAAGATCAGAGAAGAGAAAAGAATAAAACAATAGCAAAAATCAATGAAACCAAGAGCTGGTTCTTCGAGAAAATAAACAAAATAGATAAGCCTCTAGCCAGACTTATTAAGAAGAAAAGAGAGTCAACACAAATCAACAGTATCAGAAACGAGAAAGGAAAAATCACGACGGACCCCACGGAAATGCAAAGAATTATTGGAGAATACTATGAAAACCTATATGCTAACAAGCTGGGAAACCTAGGAGAAATGGACAACTTCCTAGAAAAATATAACCTTCCAAGATTGACCCAGGAAGAAACAGAAAATCTAAACAGACCAATTACCAGCAACGAAATTGAAGAGGTAATCAAAAAACTACCAAAGAACAAAACCCCCGGGCCAGATGGATTTACCTCGGAATTTTATCAGACATACAGGGAAGACATAATACCCATTCTCCTTAAAGTTTTCCAAAAAATAGAGGAGGAGGGGATACTCCCAAACTCATTCTATGAAGCTAACATCACCCTAATACCAAAACCAGGCAAAGACCCCACCAAAAAAGAAAACTACAGACCAATATCCCTGATGAACGTAGATGCAAAAATACTCAACAAAATATTAGCAAACCGAATTCAAAAATACATCAAAAGGATCATACACCATGACCAAGTGGGATTCATTCCAGGGATGCAAGGATGGTACAACATTCGAAAGTCCATCAACATCATCCACCACATCAACAAAAAGAAAGACAAAAACCACATGATCATCTCCATAGATGCTGAAAAAGCATTTGACAAAGTTCAACATCCATTCATGTTAAAAACTCTCAGCAAAATGGGAATAGAGGGCAAGTACCTCAACATAATAAAGGCCATCTATGATAAACCCACAGCCAACATTATATTGAACAGCGAGAAGCTGAAAGCATTTCCTCTGAGATCGGGAACTAGACAGGGATGCCCACTCTCTCCACTGTTATTTAACATAGTACTGGAGGTCCTAGCCACGGCAATCAGACAAAATAAAGAAATACAAGGAATCCAGATTGGTAAAGAAGAAGTTAAACTGTCACTATTTGCAGATGACATGATACTGTACATAAAAAACCCTAAAGACTCCACCCCAAAACTACTAGAACTGATAGCGGAATACAGCAAAGTTGCAGGATACAAAATCAACACACAGAAATCTGTGGCTTTCCTATATACTAACAATGAACCAACAGAGAGAGAAATCAGGAAAACAACTCCATTCACAATTGCATCAAAAAAAATAAAATACCTAGGAATAAACCTAACCAAAGAAGTGAAAGACTTATACTCTGAAAACTACAAGTCACTCTTGAGAGAAATTAAAGGGGACACTAACAGATGGAAACTCATCCCATGCTCGTGGCTAGGAAGAATTAATATCGTTAAAATGGCCATCCTGCCCAAAGCAATATACAGATTTGATGCAATCCCTATGAAACTACCAGCAACATTCTTCAATGAACTGGAACAAATAATTCAAAAATTCATATGGAAACACCAAAGACCCCGAATAGCCAAAGCAATCCTGAGAAAGAAGAATAAAGTAGGGGGGATCTCACTCCCCAACTTCAAGCTCTACTATAAAGCCATAGTAATCAAGACAATTTGGTACTGGCACAAGAGCAGAGCCACAGACCAATGGAACAGACTAGAGAATCCAGACATTAACCCAGACATATATGGTCAATTAATATTTGATAAAGGAGCCATGGACATACAATGGAGAAATGACAGTCTCTTCAACAGGTGGTGCTGGCAAAACTGGACAGCTACATGTAGGAGAATGAAACTGGACCATTGTCTAACCCCATATACAAAAGTAAACTCAAAATGGATCAAAGACCTGAATGTAAGCCATGAAACCATTAAACTCCTGGAAGAAAACATAGGCGAAAACCTCTTAGACATAAACATGAGTGACCTCTTCTTGAACATATCTCCCCGGGCAAGGAAAACAACAGCAAAAATGAGGAAGTGGGACTATATTAAGCTGAAAAGCTTCTGTACAGCAAAAGACACCATCAATAGAACAAGAAGGATCCCTACAGTATGGGAGAATATATTTGAAAATGACACATCCGATAAAGGCTTGACGTCCAGAATATATAAGGAGCTCTCACGCCTCAACAAACAAAAAACA
Source organism: Manis pentadactyla (assembly GCF_030020395.1). Lineage (NCBI taxonomy): Eukaryota > Metazoa > Chordata > Mammalia > Pholidota > Manidae > Manis > Manis pentadactyla. Next base: position 5,311,819 of record NC_080027.1, on the reverse strand, counting down.
AATAACCCAATTAAAAAATGGGCAGAGGAACTGAACAGACAGTTCTCCAAAAAAGAAATACAGATGGCCAACAGACACATGAAAAGATGCTCCACATCGCTAATTATCAGAGAAATGCAAATTAAAACTACAATGAGGTATCACCTCACACCAGTAAGGATGGCTGCCATCCAAAAGACAAACAACAACAAATGTTGGCGAAGCTGTGGAGAAAGGGGAACCCTCCTACACTGCTGGTGGGAATGTAAGTTAGTTCAACCATTGTGGAAAGCAGTATGGAGGTACATCAAAATGCTCAAAACAGACTTACCATTAGACCCAGGAATTCCACTCCTAGGAATTTACCCTAAGAAGGCAGCAATCAAGTTTGAGAAAGACAGATGCACCCCTATGTTTATTGCAGCACTATTTACAATAGCCAAGAATTGGAAGCAACCTAAATGTCCATCAATAGATGAATGGATAAAGAAGATGTGGTACATATACACAATGGAATACTACTCAGCTATAAGAAAAGGGAAATCCAATCATTTGCAGCAACATGGATGGAGCTGGAGGGTATTATGCTCAGTGAAACAAGCCAAGCGGAGAAAGAGAAATACCAAATGATTTCACTTATCTGTGGAATATAAGAACAAAGGAAAAACTGAAGGAACAAAACAGCAGCAGAATCACAGAACTCAAGAATGGAATAACAGGTACCAAAGGGAAAGGGACTGGGGAGGATGGGTGGGTAGGGAGGGATAAGGGGGGGAGAAGTAGGGGGGTATTAAGATTAACATGCATGGGGGGGTAGGAGAAAAGGGAGGGCTGTACAACACAGAGAAGGCAAGTAGTGATTCTACAACATTTTGCTATGCTGATGGACAGTGACTGTAAAGGGGTTTATAGGGGAGACCTGGTATAGGGGAGAGCCTAGTAAACATAATATTCGTCATGTAAGTGTAGATTAGTGATAGCAAAAAAAAAAAAAAAAAGGGCAGTTCCTGTGTGGTAACCTCCAACGAGTTCTACACAAGGGTATAAAGGGCATATAAAAGTGTAGGCAAAGGGTCTGTTTGTGTTTATACAGAGGATCAAAGCCTAATTGGGCTACACCGAAAATGAACTAAGATACGATATGAAAAAGAACTTCCAACATCTGCACCCTCTGGAAGACTCATGCCAGAAGATGATCATCAAAAAACCCCAACAAAGATCCACGCACTGCTACAGCTGTAGATGCACTCATCCCACCAGTTCCTGGACCTGCCATGGGAATGAGGAAGGAGATATCTAAGCTGGCCTGTGCATACAGTAAAACAACAAAATTGGACTGGATCTATACTGTTGGAACTCAACCAAGAATTTGGAGAAGTGCAAATTGTAGCGCTCCAAAGTCTTACAACTACAAACTATTTATTGTTAAAAGAACATATGGCATGTGAACAGTCCCCAGGAATGGGTAGTTTTAATTTGTCTGATTTCTCTCAGACTGTTCAAGTTCATTTGGACAATATCCACCATATCGTAGATAAGTTTTCACAAATGCCTAAGGTGCCTAACTGGTTTTCTTGGTTTCACTGCAGATGGCTGGTAATTACAGATATGCTTTGGTTATGTAACTATACTCCTATTATGTTAATGTGTGTGTGCAATTTAAGTAGTAGCTTAAAACCTATACATGCTGAAGTTACTCTACAAGAAGATATATCAAAGAAATAATCAATCTTCCCATGTTTTCTTCCGCCTGCTACTTCTATAGCTTTTCTTCTTCCTTCCTAATTACAACCCTTAAATAGAATTCGTGCCTCATATCAAATTTACCGAGTATCATAATTCTTCCAAGTGGTAAAGATACCTCAAGACAAATGCTGGGCATAGAAGCCACAGGGCATAAATATGCAAAGAAGTAAAAAGCTAACTTTTTCAAACAATAAGGCTTCTCTCTCACTTACCAACTTCACATTTCCCTGTATGGCCCCGGAAGATGACTGGTTAGCCAGAGACGGGTAAGATTCCTCAAGGGAGGAACAACCTAAGACAGGCACAGTCGCAGGGGGGCCATCAGGTGAGAAATTGGGGATCAACAGAGGTGAGGCTTAGAACCTCACCCCCCCTGTTCTGAGAGAAATCTTCTGCATACATGGATGTTTTATTGCCCTGGTCTAGCTTGGATTAACACATAGTCTACAGGCACACACCTGATCATCTACATGTGCTCTCTTACAACACTAAACTATGTTTTCTACCTTTATCTTGTATCTACCTACCACTTCAGCATTTTATTAAAAATAATAATAATAAAGAGAGAAATGTGGTATCCACATATAAATCAAGTATAAAAACCAAATGAGTATTCATATTTGAACTGACTGTTTATAGTTCATAATGCATGAGCAAAACCGAAAGTTTCTGTGATGACTGCCCTTGTACTGTTCACTATGTAACTTATTCATTATGTAAGAATTTTTTCTACATGTAAAAACTTGTTTGCTATGCCTCAGAAGATTGGAGACTGACAAAAATTAGGCTTGGGGTGGAATAATGATTGTGCATTGAGCATTGACTCCCCTATACAGAATTTTATTGTCGCGAACAACCATTTGATCAATAAATATGAGAGATGCCCTCACAAAAAAAAAAAAAAAAAAAAAAAAAAAGGACAGACTTCCAATGGTAAAATAATTTAGTAACCGGGATGTAATGTATAGCATAAGGAATATAGTCAAGATATTGTAACAGCCTGGTAGGGTGATAGCTGGAACCTAGAATTATGTATATAAATGTTCTACCACTGTGTTGTACACTTGAAACTCATGTAATGTAATACTGTGTGTCAACTACCCTTCAATAAAAAATAATTATTAAAAAAAAAAAAAAAAAAACAGGCAAAAAAAAAAAAAAAGAATTCATGCTGGTCAGATAGGGCTATTTTCTGCTGACCGTCTCTGGGGACTCAAACCGAATCCAATTGTTTGATTGTTTGTTTTTCAGTTTCACTCGTGTACGGTACTTGTCCACACACCTTCGGCTTGTAGTTTGTCTCTGTCCTTGGATCTCAAGTGAGTCTCCTGTAAGTAAGCACGTAGGTGTCTTGAGTTTTTATCCCTTCTTTTAACCCTGTGTCTTTTGTTTGCAGCACTAGTGTATGACCTTTATTCTAATGATTCAGAGCTGTACACTTATTGCACTTAAAGAATTTTTTTAAATCATTAATCTACAATCACGTGACGAACATTATGTTTACTATGCTCCACCCTTCACCAAGTCCCCCCGAAAAACCTCTACAGTCGCTGTCTATCAGCGTAGTTGAATGCTGTGGATCCCTTCTCCATGTCCGCCCCCACAGAACCCCTTAGAGTCGCTGTCCATCAGTGAGTAGTAAGATGCAATATGATCTCTACTAGTCCTTTCAGTGTTGTACAGTACTCCCAATGCACACACGACCCCACGCATTATTCATGCTAATAACAATTACCACTATTATTTCTACCCACTCTTATCCCTCCATTCAGACTCACCCTGCCAAGTCCTTTTCCCTTTGGTAACTTTTAGTCAACTCTCGGATTCTGTGAGAGTGCTGCTGTTTTTTTCCTTCAGTTTCTCTTTGTAGTTATACTCCACATATGAGTGAAATCACTTGGTACTTGTCTTTCTCCACCTGGCGTATTTCTCTGAAAGTACTACCGTCTAGCTCCATCCATGTCATTGCAAATGGTAGTGTTTGTTTTCTTCTTAAGGCTGCCTACTGCAATTTTAAACTGGATTTCATTCTTCCTTTTTGTTTGTATATTAGCTTTGTTATTCACCATTCAACTCCTATTTATGAACAATAGCTTTGTGTCAACCGATATGTATCTGTATCTATCTATCTACCCGTCTGTCTGTTTATCTATGTATCTATGTATGTAAGTATGTATGTATGTATCTATGGATCTATCTTTCTATCTATCTATCTATCTTCCTATCATCTACCTATGATGTCTATCATCTATTGGTCTATGTAGCTATCTATCTTTCTTTCATCTGTCGTCTGTCTACCTATATATCTATGAATCAATCACCTTTTTGTCAGCCCATCTATCCTTCTGTACAGAACAGTTAACAACATAGCCTATGTCTCTTTCCTACATTATGCTTCCAGAAATCTTGCAAGATAGCTAAGCCATAAGGAGAGCACTGTGTTCATCGATACACTTTCAGGTAGAGTCAGCCGCGTGTGCTTACAAAACCAGTAAATGGAGGTGAAAGGTCTTGAACCCGTATCTCTGTCCTATGTCCTCTCATACTTTCTGCTCGCTTGGTGACTTTATTTAGCTACATTCAGTGAATAAGTGATCCCTGAAGACCACAAGTATCCTTCGTCTTGGCCTGTTGTCGACAGAAAAGTGTATTTTTTTCTTTGCACACTACCATGTTTGAGGGACATCAGTGTTATCACTGCTGATAGTTGGAGGGACAAATATAAAGGAACACCTATTTCTGGACAGGAGCATTTGGGAAATAAGAGGGTGTAGTGGAGTGAAGTGTTTATTTGAGTGTCCAAACGTCCCTCTTTAGATGGTTATTACTTCTTTGCATTCGTGAACATCATAAAAAGCAATGATTTTAAAAGCGCAGACCCATATTATTACAGCAATTCAGTTGTTGAGGTGAGAGAAAATGAGAAGGACGTTGCTGCAGCACTAAATTTATGGCTGGGCAGTGGTGAAAGCAAATAAAAAGAATTCACGGTGGCCAGAAAGGGCTATTTTCTACTGACTGTATCTGGGGACTCAAACAGAATCCATTTGTGTGATTGTTTGTTTCTCAGTTTCACTTGTGTAGTGTACCTGTCCCCGCCTCTTCGGCTTGTAGTTTGTCTGTGTCTTTGGATCTCAATTGGGTCTTTAAGGGAGCACGTATATGGTCTTGAGAGAAACATAGCTTTGATTTCTATGATGCTTTCACATCTACTTAAATACCTATCTCTTTTTCTCTCTATGTAATCTATCTGCCTATCTATCTATCTGTCATCTCTCTATGATCTATCATCTATCTACTATCATCTGTGTATCTATCTAATTAATCTATCATCTATATGTATGTATATCAATCCAGTCTATGTATCAATCATCTGTCTATGTATCTGTTTTCTCTCTTTTGTCAGCGTTCTGTTACTAGGTGCACTTTGATTCCTTTGTGTCCTACTCAGTCTCAATTTTTTGTGTTTGTTTGAGTTAGCTGTGTGTTTGTGTCTTCAGAGGAGTGGCCTTGGGTGGGAACTTCTCCTGCGTAGGTTGCAAGAGTCTGCTGGGTTTTGATGGTGTGCTTGGCGGGCTGGGCTCTTTAACAGAGCCCTCCGTCTGCTCTGCCCCTGGGCCTTTCCTGCTGTTGCGCCTGCGTGAGCTGCGGGGCATATCCGAGGCCCCACGCAGGGAGCACCCTGGCTGGAATGCGGGATCTTTGGAAGGTGCATGAAGAGTAGTAGGATTTTTTCCCTGTGCACCAATGTCGCCTCCACGGCCCTGCTTGGTGGCCAATCTCCAGAGAGCATGCGTGTAGTCCCTGATTAAGGGAACTGCCTTTTGATGACATGCGGGTCTCCTGTGGGCCGGTTTCCCATGGCCTTGCTATGGTGGCAGGAAAGCTAGCTTGTGGTGAAACTGCTCCCCTCTGCTGTCAAGGTGGAGGTGGAGTTTCAGTGCATTTAGGCATTTAGATGTGAGTGAGGTCTATCTGAAATGGAATAGTAGCATTGAGAGCTATGTTTCCGTTCGTATGAAAAGGCACTGAGAATAAAGAGTTGGGTGATGGTGGCAGGAATTTTTGAGTGTTTATGTTCCCGCACTTATTTATTTTCTGTTGTGGGAGGTGATTTTGAAATTACTTTTTAATCACGGATAAAGGTGGTGCATAAGGTCATCCCACGTCAGCCTCGGTGAGATGAAGTGGTGTAGTAGAATTAAATCCTGTACACCTTGGCCTGATACATAGGAGACACACCGTGGGTGCTCTTTGCTGCTCTCCTATCCTGGCTTATTACCATAACTATCTTGATGGTTCAGAGTGGTCCCAGCAACATTTCCAGCAAGATCTTTCTAAAATTGCATAGAAACACTTGGCAAAGATATCCCCAGAGGCTAGTGGAAAATTTTACTCTTTGTGGTCATAGTTTGCAAGATGTTTGCCGTATCCTGCATTCCTTTGTTACTTTGAGTCTCCTGTGATTGTAGACCGATTGGGGCAGTGGTGTACACACGCACATGAACACGCACAGACACACACACACGGCTGAGAATTAACAGAGACCCCAGTTACCGGAAAATGCAGCCCACAATTTAAAAAAGAAACGTACATAAATTGTGCTCCTAGTGATCCCCCCATCGGGAGCAGACTTCAAAGTGCAGACGTGGTTGGACCCAGATAACTATGCAGACACCTAAGCACAGATATCAATGCATAGCCTCTTTCCATCTATTGTCTATGTGCGTCTCTGTTTACCTACATATCTATGTTAGTCTACTCAAGCTGATAAACAGGGTGTCATTGAGTGGGGGCTTAATCCATAGACACTGATTTCTCCCAATTATGAGGGTAGAAGTCCAAGACCAAGGCAGGTTCAGTTCCTTGTAAGGTCCCTTCTCCTGGCTTGCATACGGCCGCATCCCTTCTGTGTCCTCACAGGGTCGAGGGAGAAAGCTCTCTCCTCTGTTCCACTTAATAGCAATGTTTGCATAATGGCAGCTCCACCCACACCCTCATGATATCTTCCAAACCTAATTACCTCCAAATGCCTCACCTCCCAATACGATTACAGAGTTGTTTTGGGCTTCAACCCTGACTCAGTTCAAATATGAAATTGTGTGAGTGTGTGTGTGTGTGTGGTGGCAACAATGGGTTAGGAGGAGGGGAATATGGTGAGGTGAGGGCCCAAAAATTCAGTTCATAACTCTGTATCTATCTATCATCTAACTGTCTAGTCTAACCTACCTATATCATCTATCCTATCGAGTCTAACATCTGTCATCTGTATATATCTTATCTATCTTTCATCTCTGTCAATCTATTCGTCTAATCTCTGAATATCTATCATCTATCTAATGTATCTATTTGTAATCTATCATCTACCAACTGTCATCTGTCTGTCATCTACTTGTCATCTTTTTGTCTACGCATCTATCCTTATGTACAGAAGAGTGTAAGATAAATTCTAGCTGAAATAAGCAGGTGAAGAGAGGAAATAAAGTGCCCGGTATCTTATTTGAACGCAAATACCAGGGCGAGATATCCCCAGTCTATAGGAATGGAGGCTGGGGAATTCACACTTAAGTAGACAGGCAGTGAGATTTTAAAGAAGGTAGGGGGAGGCAGAGCTTAGATTTACAGCAGCACGAGGATTGGCTAGCAAATGGCATATTTTTCAGATTGTGAGGGGCAACTGCCAAGAAATTCGGCACATCAGCAGTGTCCCATATGGGAGGGTTCAGCAGCCAGAGACATTGTCACATCATTACTCTCCGATGTATGCGCTCCTTCCATCAGTGCCCCCAACCTTACAAACAGTTAACAACATGGCTATGTAACGTGACTATCTACCTACCTACCTACCTATCTATCTATCTATCTATCTATCTATCTATCTATCTATCTATCATCTATCTATGTATTCTATGTATCTATCTATCATCTATCTATTCTATCTATATATACCTATCATCTATCCTATCTAATCTGTCATCCATCTATCTGTCTGTCCGTCCTATCTGTCATCATCTTTTTGTCTACCCATCTATCCTTATGCACAGAACAGTTCACACGTTGGCTTATATGTCATTTCCCTACTTATGTTTCCAAAAGCCTGCAAGGTAACTAGGCCCTAGAGACAGACTGCACTGGGTTCACCGAGACATTTGCACATCGAGTCAACAGCGTTCAACTACAAAATTAGTTAATATTGGTGCGATGACTTCAACCCATATCTCTGTCCCCGGTCCTCTTTGCCCTTCTTACTGACAGTATTCTAGCCACATTTGTTGACTGACTGCTCCCTGAAGACCACAAGCATCCTTACTCTTGGCTTTTTCAGTAATTTATCCCATTGTATGGAATGCTTTTCCCTCAGATACCTGGTTCTGTCACCTCCTGCTACTCTGTTCAAGTCCCACCTCCCTGGTGAGATTTACCCTGTCCATTGTTTATTTTGAAAGTCCTGCTTCTCTATGCCTATAATCTAATTCCTCCATATCCTGCTTTTTATTCTTCATAGTGTTTGTTACTGGCTAAGCTACCAGAAAACTTACAGATTTTCATTGTCTCTTTCCTCCCCTCCAACTAGAACGTGGTCTTCACAGGTTAGGATTTCTGCGTGTATTAAGTCTGGTGGAGACCCTGCAGACTCTAGGGTCAGCGAGAAGTTTGCACAGTTGTAACTCAATGTGGTTTGACATGTTAGCAGTTTAGGTTACAGTCAGGCCAGGCAGTCATTAAGGAGGACATTTTTTGATATTACTAAGCTACTTCATAAATTCTAAGTAAGCTTAAATTTTCAATAATCACACAGCAGGCAGAAGTACTTCCTTCTGTCGTTCCTCCAGACGCGAGGACCTGGATGCGAAATCCCTAATCTCGTGGGGAAGTGGGAATGTGTGAGGATGATCAGCCAAAGTCTTAAGTTACATAAGGCACACACATACAGAATTAAAAATGTTTAAAAATAAAATGATGAGTGGTTTCCTGTGTCACAGCAGGGATTCCCCAGCCTCCAGTGAGCTCAGAGCAGTGCAGTGTTAGAGGAGAGGGAAGGGGCCACATAAGCCAACCCGGTCTCCTTCCTGTGGACTTGCCTCCCCCTGGGTTGTCATCCATTAAACGCTCAACATGCAGACCTCGCGGTGAGCATGCACAGTCATAAAATGCAGCTACTTCCACATCCCAGTCACTGGGGCATGGAACACGTTGCATAGTTAAGTGTGGCTCAGAACATTATCACTCATATATGTGTGTTCTTCCTCTGTCACCGAGTCAGAGTAAACAGAGCAGAGACATACTAGCAAGAGCAGGGTTTAGTGTGAATATATAATATACACACATATTGTGGGAAAAATTTTGTTAAATGGATAGGAGGACATAGGCCATGTCTGGAGCTGGGGGAGACCTCTAGGTGCCATTGGCAAGGGCTCTGTCATGTCCACCGGGTCGGAGGCCGAGTTAGGTGAAGATCTGAGGCGGTCGGCTGTGCCTCGCATAGCATCGTATGGGTCCAGGGCTGAACGGAGGATGACCGCCCGCGCTGTGGGTGTCTGAGGCACGCAGATTGCTGGCAGTGGTGCCGCCCACGGCCTCCTGAGGGGCCGGGGGTGACCAGAAGTATACGGCCATCGAGGGTTGTGTCGTGTCCATCAGCTCGACTCGAGAATCATTGGCAGCCTTCGGGCCATCGGTGGTACTGCCCACGGCCTCGTGTGGGGCCGGGGGGACTGCAAGATCACGGCCAGCCAGGGCAGCGTCATTTCCATTGTTTCGTCATGAGTATCAGCGTCTGCCTTATGTTCGGCACTTGTACAGCCCATGGCCTTGTCTGGGGCCGGGGGTCAATTTTAGGTGCCTTTTCCGAGGTTGGTGGTGTGCCCATCGGGTCATCATCCGACTTGGCGGTAGGGCCATGGCCGTCGTCTGTGCCTCCCATGGCCTAGTGTGGGTCCAAGGGAGACAGGACAATGACCGCCTGCGTGGTGGTTGTCTGAGGTGCGCAGGAGGCTGGCAGTGGTGAATCAAACATCCTGATGTGGGGCCCGGTTGGGACCGGAAGATGATGGCAAACGACGGTGGCGTGTCCATTGGCTCGTCTTGACAGTCAGAGTGAAACTTCGGGCTGGTGCATGTTTTGCCCGCTGCGTCGTCTGGGCCCCAGGGTGAAGAGTAGTTGCAATTCCCTATGCCGGTGGCATGCCCATTGTGTCCTAGTCCGGCTTGGTGGTAGGTTCTCAGCCGTCGTCTCTGCCTCCCATGGCATCATGTGGAGCCAGTGGAGATAGGACAAAAACTGCCCGCTTGGTGGGTGTCTGAGGTGCACAGGGGGCCAGCGGTGCTGCTGCCCACAGACTTGTGTGGGGCTGGTGGGTGACCGGAAGATGACGGCCATCAAGGGGTGTGTCATGTCCCATCGGCTCGTCTTGAGCATCAGCATCAGCCTTCGGGCTGGCGCTTGTGCTGACATGCGCCTTGTCTGGGGCCGGTGGGCAGTTATAGATGCCTTGACTGAGGGCGTTGGCGTGCCCATTTGTCCGAGTCTGACTTACGTGTAGGGCCGAGGCCATCGTCTGTGCCTCTCACGGCATCGTATGGGGCCATGGGAGACCAGACGATGACCGCCCGTGTTGTGGTTGTGTAAGGTGCACAGGAGGCCAGCGGTCGTGCTACCCACAGCCTCATGTGGGGCTGGGGGAACCGGAAGATGACAGCTATCGAGGGGGCTGTCGTATCCAATCGGCTTATCTTGAGCGTCAGCGTCAGCCTTTGGGCCGGCGCTTGTTCTGCCCTGTGCCTTGTCTGGGGCCTGGGGCAGTTGTAGGTGCCTTTCCTGAGGGCGGTAGCGTAGAACATTGTGTCCGAGGCTGATTTACAGCTAGGACTTAGGCCGTCGTCTGTGCCTTCCATGGCATCGTATGGGTCCAGGGGAGACCAGACGAAGACTGACCACGCGATGGGTGCCTGGGTTGCACAGAAGTCCGGCAGTGGTACTGCCCATGGGCACATGCGTGGCCGGGGGCCACCAGAAGGTGAAGGCCATCGAGGGTGGTGTCCTGTCCATGGGCTCATCTCGAGCGTCATTGTCGGCCCTCGGGTCGAAGGTGGTGCTTCCCATGGAATCGTACGGGGCCGGGTGGACCGGAAGATGATGGCGAGCAATGGTGGCATCGTGTCCATCGGCTCATCCTGAGCATCAGAGCCATCCATCGGGCCGGTGCTTGTGCTGCCCAATTACTAGTCTCTTGGCTGACTCTGGATGGTGATGTTGCACAGGCAGGACAACTCGAGGCGGGCTGGTAGTGGTGCCTGTGTGCCCTGCAGAGGAGGAGCTCGTCTGGGTGGTCTCTTTCCAGCCGTCTGCTGGGAGCCCAGGATGATCCAGAGGCCCAGACTGCTCCCCAAGGAAGTGGGAAGTCTGCTGGGAAATGTGGGAAAAGCCAGCTGCTAAAGGCACAGTATCCCGGTGGAACAGCCTGTGACCAGGGCAGTGGGCAGGTGCAGGGTGCTCCCTGGCAGGAGGGGTGTAGGGCAGCGCCCAGGGAAAGGGAAGGACCGGCAGGCAAATAAGGTGGTGCTGGAGAGGCAGCGGGCGGTGAGGGGCACAAACCTTAGGAAAGAGGAAAGAGGCTACACAGAAAAATGGGTTGTGGTGTGCGTCAAATGATCCGAGGAAAGGGTCTGAAGTTAGGGAGAGGGTATCCTTTGCCACTATCTCAATCTCAGGCCAAGCATGCACTGAGCTGCCCAGCTAGGGCGAGCCTGGTATGTATGTCACCAGGGGACACATCACAAAGCGGCCTGGGCCTCTGTAACGTCACCCAGGGACCGCATCACCACGCTCCAATTGCCATAAGCACACCGGCCCCACCCAGAGGAGACGCTGGGCCAAGGACACGGCACGGCCCCAAGGACAACCCCAGTAGAATCACTAGCCCCTGGGACTGCACGCTGAGAGCCGTACAGGTGTTTGGTCCAATGACGCCACATTGCGGACCGTCGAGGGCTGCAGTGCCCGCGTCTGTCAGAGCTCAGCCTGCACGGGTGCCCACTCTGCATGGGCTTGGCACCCGGAGTGCTGCGGGCGTCAAGTGCCTTGCACTCCTGACTCCTGCGAACCCGGAGGCCAGGGCCTGCTCACAGCCCAGCGTGGAGCCACCCAGAAGCTGCCGGGTGCACAGCCAGCCCTTTCCCAGAACTTCCCAGCTTCTCTGGGACACCTGGAGCCAGGCATGCCTTCTCGGCCATGGCCAGCCAGGTGGCTGACTTCTGAGGAGGGCGCAGACCCCATGACTTGCCTTTCTAGCTAGCGCGAAGGTTCTTCATTTGCTTCTCACAGAAAGCGTAGGTCGGGGACCACTAGGTCTCAGCATAGCCACATCCCGCATTCTGACTGGGCTCGGCCGCCCAGATTTTCTTTCTGATCTAGTTTTGGGGGCCTGGGTCTCATATGTGAATAACACAACACAGTAAACTGGGAAACACTTTTTATTTTTAAAATGCTTCTCCTTTAGACTCCTGGTCTTGATGGCATTGCCATTTGTGCCCATCAGCCAAGCTGGAAGCTTGTGGGGCAACCTCGCCTCCTCTCAACAGGCAGCCTGTCCATTCTTGATCCTGACTGTTCATCCTTTATATTATAAATTGTGAAGCTCGTGTTCTGTGTCAGTAACCCTGCTTCTAGTTTCTCAGGTCTTTCCTGGTGGACTTGGCCCTGCTTGCTCACTGCTTCACTGTGGAAGCACTGACATTGTTACAGAATAAATTGTGAAATTTTCCAGCCCCAACTCACGGTCTGGCCTTCACTTTGTCTACATCTCCTTCCCTATGAGCCAAGCTCCCTGCTCCTTGAAAAGATCCTGTCTCATGCCTTTTCATCTCTGAATTATTTCCTCTGGGGATTCCGACCTTCTCCCTCTAGTTTTTAAGGCATTTCACCACAGCAGAAGAACATGGATCGTTGAAGTCCCGTCTCTCTAGTCACCTCCCCTTGGAGGCTTCCCGTGCACACTCACTTATTCGTGCCCTCCTCTCCCTTCTCCGTACTTGGTGAGAATCTCTGTTATCAAATGCGAGTGTGTCAGCTCGTGCACATCACTCTTCGAGTCACAGTATCTGTTGAAGAATGGTGTCAGTGAATGACTGGACTCAGCTTCATAGCTCAGCTACCCGTTCATTGGTTCCTAATGCCACTTGCTCCTCTGCCAACCTTTCGTTATGTTCCAAACCGTGCGGAACATAAATGCGGGCGAGATGCCAACGACGACTCCTCAGTCCCCGCTGTGTATGCCTCCGGGTGCTTAGGGAGAGGCCCAGCGAGCTCCGCAAACAACCTTATCTATAATGGCGATGAGGGCAGAGTGTGTTTGGCATGTCCCAGCTGCTGCTGCTGTGATGACTCCTCTCTCTGGCCCAGTGAGGTAAGATTTCAGATCCCTTCTTGTTCTCTGCCTGTGCTGTCTCCATAGTGGTTTAGTTTTGTTGTATGGGGGTGGCTGCTTTCGTGTCTCTGAAGGAATTAAGTAAAGGTCTCAGAAGTCCCTTTTGTCAGTTTTCATTGTACTGTACCATCTTCTATTTCTACGTCTTTGGGTTTTCTCCCGCTGCTAGTGCTTTTCCTCTGGGAGGACCTGTACCACAAGCCTGTGGTAGAGAGAAGAGTTAACTTGGCGCTTTGCTCACCACCATGTTTGAGGGACATCGGCGTCACCACTGATAGGAGGAGGGCAAGGTGAAAAGGAACACCGAGTTCTAGATGGGAGCAGTTGGGAGCAAAGTGTGTGTTGTGGAGTGACGTGTTCGTTTGAGCATCCAAACATCCCTCTGTATCTCGTTATTGCTTCTTACCATTGGTAAACATCATAAAATCCATTGATTTCAAAAGGTCAGTCGCATATTATTACAACAAATCATTTGCTGAGGTGAGAAAAAATGAGAAGGGACTCACTGTACCACTGAATCTATGACTGGGCACTTCCAAAACCGAACAGAAAGCATCCACGGTGACGGGAAGGGCTATTTTCCACTGACTGTCTCTCTGGACACTAAAACAGAATCACTTTTTTGTGTGTGTGTGTCTGTAATGTACAATTACATGAGCAACATTATGTTTACTAGACTCCCCCTCCTCTCCCCTCCCCCCCATAATAAAGTCCGCTCCCCTCATACCTTTAAAGTCGCTGTCCGTCAATGTAGTAAGATGCCATAGAATCACTACCTGTCTTCTGTGTGTTATACTGCTATCACCGTGGACCCCACCCCCTACAATATGTGTGCAGATCGTAATGCCCCCTATACCCCCTTATCCCTCCATTACCACCCATCCTCCCAGGTCCCTTTCCCTTTGGTACCTGTTAGTCTATTCTTTGGTTCTGTGAGTCTGCTGCTGTTTTGTTCCTTCCCGTTTTTGCTTTGTTCCATTACCTCACAGAGGTGTGAAATCCTAGGATACTTGTCTTTCTCCACCTGGCTTATTTCACTGAGCATAACACTTTCTAGCTCCTTCCGTGTTGTGGCAAATGGTGGTAGGATTTGTTTTCTTCCTATGGCTGACTGATATTCCATAGAGTGTATGTACGACCACTTCTTTATCCATTCATCTCCTGATGGACACTTAGGTTGCTTCCATTTCTTGGGTATTGTAAATGGTGCTGCGATCAACATAAGGGTACATCTGTCTCTTTCAAACTGGGCTCCTGCACACCTAGGGTAAATTCCTAGGAGAGGAATTCCTGGGTCAAATGTTATTTCTGTTCTTTGGTTTTTTGGGGAACCTCCATACTGCTTTCCACAATGTTTGAGGTGACTGACATTCCCACCAGCAGTATAGGAGGGTTCCCCTATCTCCACACCTTTGTCGACATCTGTTGTCTGTCTTTTGGGTGGTGGCCATCCTTACTGGTGTGAGGTGATACCCCACTGTGGATTAATGTGCATTTCTCTGATAGTTAGCGATGTGGAGCATCTTTTCATGTGCCTTCTGGCCACCTGAAATTGCTTCTGTGGAGTAGTGTCTGTTCATATCCTCTGCCCATTTTGTAATTGCATTCGTTTGCTTTTTGTGTGTTGAAGTTCGTGAGCTCTTGACACATGTTTTGGATGGCAACGCCTTATCAAATGTCTCATCAGTGAATATATTATCTAATACTGAAGGATGACTTTTGGTTTACTGATGGTGGTCAAAAAGAATCTTACTAAACCCCCTACCACTTCATTCCAAATCTGACTAATTATTCCTTATTTGAAGAACACCAACAAGCCGATAAAATTGGAATGAAGAGCAGAAGCTGTGATGCAGGAATATCTAACGTAAAACTGAGAGGTGAGGTGGTGTGGAGACTGGTAGGCTGTATCTTACCATGTGCTGCTTTCAAGAGTCATAGGGAAAAAAGATTCCCAAGAAATGAACCCGGGTGTTGACGTCACCTGGTATCAGTGGTGCCACATAGCCTCTAGCAATTGATGGGAAGTCTAGCATGCGGCACTGTTGTCTTTCCTGCGGAGTTAGACGTGTGGCGACCCCATTTGCAGTTCAGTCAGAGCCCTTGTTTGACTGTTCTGGCAACGGCCGGGGTGGACCTGAGAGCTGTGCCTTTCCTGCTGGGCCTCAGCAGCGTTCCCGGGAGATAGAGAGAGAGAGAGAGAATTGCGTTAGAGAGAGAGGGACACTTTTATTTTCTGTTGCTACCTGAGCATGCTCCTGATGTTTATTTTGAGATCTCTTTCTCAGGAAGATTGATTTGAGTCCAGTTACCAGGTTCCTTTGAAGGTTCATATTTGTAGGTGGTGCACTCTAGCTCCCAGAAGCTTTACTCTCTTTAGATGCTCAGCCCTTGCAGTGATGACAGGGGTCCCAGGGGAGCGGTGCCGGTGCCCAAACCAGCTGGGATGAAAGAGGTCTTTCCTGCTTCCTGACCGCAGTGCCCATCTCCACTGCCAGGGCCAGTTTGCGGAGCACGCAGGGAGAAACTGCCGTAGGTGGAGGCGGCCGTTTTGCAGGCCGGTGCTGGCTTGGAAGCAGGCCGTGTAATAGTCACAGCACGGTAAGGGGCCTCGGAGCTGCGCGGCCAGCCAGGAGGATGGAGCGCCCGGAGCTCCTGAAAGCTCCCACGCCTGCCGGCCAGAGTGCACCTGGGCAGTTTGTCGCAAATGTCCTTTCTCCCGAGAGGCAAGCACTGTGGAAGCCTTCCCCCTTTAGCAGTTCTGTCGCTGTTTTGAAGTCTCTCAGACTGTCCGCCTTTCTTTTGTCCCACAGCAGCCGGATGTGGATCCCTGTGTTGTCCCACAAGTTCCTGGAATCTCAAGTCTCTCGAAGTCTTCTGCCTGTCTTTGCTTTCCAACCCCACCGATCGTCCAGAGCGCTGCACTTGTAATGGTAGGTTCGTGCTCCAGAGGACATCTCCAGGGCTGTACGTCACACTTCTCCTTGAGGTGAGAGCCTGCCACAGCAGCGTGCTTCCCTGCTGCTCTTCCAGGATTTGGTGTAGTTGTTCTATTTCCATATAGTACATATGTATGTAGTTTTGGTTTTGGGAGGAGGTTTCCACATCCCCTCGCACGTGAGCCACGTTCTTTAATACCATCAGCACATATTTTTCTTTTTTTTTCAGTTCCACTTGTCTAGGGTACCTGTTCCCAACCCCTCAACTTGTAGCTATTCTTCGTCCTTGGATCTCAAGTGAGTTTCCTGTAAGGGAGCACGTAGGTGGTCTAGAGTTTTCATCCCTTCTTTTAACCCTGTGTCTTTTGATTGGAGCACTCAAAGCCTGTCATTTTTTTCTGACAATTGAGAGCTGTGTCCTTACTGTACTTAAAAAATTGTTTTGATATCATTAATCTACAATCACGCAAAGACCATTATGATCACCAAGTACACCAAGCCCCCCCAAAAACCCTGTTACAGTTGCTGTCCATCAGCGAAGTTGGATGCTGTAGACCCCATCACCATGTTTCCCCCCACAACCCGTTACAGTCGTTGTCCATCAGCATGTAGTATGATGCTGTAGAATCACTACTTGTCTTCTCTGTGTTGTACAGCCCTCCCCATGCTCCCCCCACCCCACACATTATATGTGCTAGTCCTAATGCCCTCTTTCTTT
Source organism: Manis pentadactyla (assembly GCF_030020395.1). Classification (NCBI taxonomy): domain Eukaryota; kingdom Metazoa; phylum Chordata; class Mammalia; order Pholidota; family Manidae; genus Manis; species Manis pentadactyla. Next base: position 5,295,011 of record NC_080027.1, on the reverse strand, counting down.
CTCCCCGCCCTTATCCCTCCTTTCCCACCCACCCTGTCCAGTGCCTTTTCCTTTGGTAACTGTTAGTCCACTCTCAGCTTCTGTGAGTCTCCTGCTATTTTTTTCCTTCAGTTTTTCTTTGTTTTTATACCCCACACATGAGTGAAATTATTTGGTACTTGTCTTTCTCCGCCTGCCCTATTTCACTGAGCATTATACCCTCTAGCTCCATCCACGTTGCTGCATATGGTAGGATTTGTTTTCTTCTTACGGCTGCTTACTGAACTTTTTAAACTGGATTTCTGTCTTCTCTTTTGTCTATAGTTTTGCTATATGCTTTCACCATTGCTCTCCTGGATATGAGCAATAGTTTTTTGTTAATTGATATGTACCTATAAATATCCACCTGTCTATCTATCTATTTATCTACCTACCTAAATACCTATCTATCTATCTATCTATCTATCTATCTATCTGTCAATCAATCATCTTTTTGTCTGCCTATTTGTCTTTGTGTACAGAACAGTTGACCACATAGCCTATGTCACTTCCCTACGTTATGCTTCCAAAAATCTTACAATTATCTAGGCCGTACGGAGAGGACTGGGTTCACTGTGACTTGCAGGTCGAGTCAGCCATGTGTACCTACAGAACCAGTAAATGGTGGTGCAGGGACTTGAACCCGTATCTCTGTCCTCTGTCCTCTTTTACCTCCTTCTCGCTTGCTGACTGTATTTAGCCACCTTCATTGACTAAGTGCTCCCTGGAGACCACATGTATCCTTTCTCTGGGCCTGTTGTCCGCAGGAAAGTAAACTTGGTTTTTTGCTCACCACCATGTTTGAGGGACAACTGGATGATCACCGCTGATAGGAAGAGGGACACATTAAAATATACACCAATTTCTAGACAAGAGAATTTGGGAACAAAGAGTGTGTTGTGGTGTGACATGTTTAGTTTAGTGTCCAAACTTCCCTCTGTATGTGGTTATTACATCTTTACATTCGTGAACATCATAAAACCCACTGATTTTAAAGGCCCAGATGCATATAATCATAGCAATTATGTTGTTGAGGTGAGAAAAAATGAGAAGGACGTTGCTGTACCACTAAATCTATGGCTGGGCCCTGCTAAAAAAAAACAAAAAGAATACACGGTGGCTCGATACGGCTATTTTCTACTGACTGTCTCTGGGGACAAAAACAGAATTCATTTGTTTGTTTGTTTCTCAGTTTCACTTCTGTAGGGTACCTGTCCTCGCCCCTTCGCCTTGTAGTTTTTCTGTGTCCTTGGATCTCAAGTGAGTCTCCTGAAAGGGAGCACGTAGATGGTGTTGATTGAAAGATAGCTTTGTTAGGTATGATGATTTCCTATCTACCTACCTACCTACCTATCTCTTTATCTATCTATGTAATCTATCTCCCTGTTATCTATCTGTCATCTATCTACCTATGATCTATCATATATCTACTATCAACTGTATATCTATCTAATTAATCTATCTTCTATACGTATGTATATCAATCCAATTTATGTATCAATCATCTGTCTGTGTATCTGTTTTCTCACTTTTGTCAACGTTCAGTCACTAGGTAAACTTTGATTCCTCTGTGTCCTTCTCAGTCTCAATTCCTTGTGTTTGTTTATGTGAGTTAGCTGTGTGTTTGGGTCTTGAGAGGAGTGGTCTTCGGTGGGATCTTCTCCTGCGTAGGTTGCACGAATTTCCTGGGTGTGGATGGTGTGGTTGGCTCACTGGGGTCTTGAACCTGTGCTGGCCAGGGCCCTCCAGCTGCTCTGCCGCAGGGCCGTTCCTGCTGTGGTGGCTGCGTGAGCTGAGGGGCATATCCGAGGGCCACACAAGGAGCACCCTGGCTGTACTGTGTGGTCCGAGGCAGGTGCTTGCCCAGTAGTAGTTATTTTTGCCTGTGCACCGATGTCACCTCGGCAGCCCTGTTTGGTGGCCCATCTCCACAGAGCATGCGTGTAGTCACTGGTTAAGGGAACTGCCTTTTGGTGACACGCGGGGCTCTTGTGAGCCGGTGGCCCATGTGCTTGCTGTGGTGGTAGGCCAGCTACCTTGTGGGGAAACTGATCCCCTCGGCTGTCAAGGTGGAGGTGGAGTTTCAGTGCATTTAGGCATTTAGATGTTAGTGCGGTCTATCTGAAATGCAATAGTAGCGTTGAGAACTATGTTTCCGTTCGTATGTAAATGGTGCTGAGCATAAAGAGTTGGGTGTTGGTGGCAGGAATTCTAGGAATGTTTATGTCCCCACACTTATTTATTTTCTGTTAAGGGAGGTGATTCTGAAGAAACTTTTTACTCACGGATGGACGTGGTGCATAAGGTCATCCCATGTCAGCTAAGGTGAGATGAAGTGGTTTAGTAGAATTAAAGCCTGTACACCTTGGCCTGATACATAGGAGACACACCGTTTGTGCTCTTTGATGCTCTTCTCTCCTGGCTTATTACCTTAACTAACTTGATGTTTCAGAGTGGACCCAGCATCATTTCCAGCAAGATCTTTCTAAAATTGCATAGAAACACTTGGCAAAGATACCCCGAGAGGTTAGTGGAAATTTTTACACTTTCTGGTCATAATTTGCAAGATGTTTGCCCTGTCCTGTGTTCCTTTGTAACTTTTGTATCTACTGTGATTGTAGACCGATCGTGGCCGTGGTGTACACACACACACGGACACGCACAGACACACACACATGGCTGAGAGTTAATGGAATCCAAAGTTAGCGGAAACTGCAGCCGACACTTTAAAAAAGAAATGAGCATAATTTGTGCTCCTGGTGTTCCCCCCATAGGGAGCAGACTTCAAAGTGCATAGGTGGTTGGACACAGATACCTATGCAGACAGCTAAGAACATATATGTCTGCATAGGCTCTCTCCATCCATCATCTAAGTGCGTCTCTGTTTACGTGCATATCTATGTTTGTCTACTCGAGCTGATAACCTAAGTGTCATTGAGTGGGTACTTCATCCATAGACACTGATTTCTCGCCATTCTGGAAGCAGAAGTCTAAGACCAAGACAGGTTCAGTTCCTGGTGAGGTCCCTTTTCTGGCTTGCATACGTCCGCATCCCTACTGTGTCCACACAGGGTCGAGGGAGAAAGCACTGTCCTCTGTTCTTCTTAATAGCACTGATCGCATAATGGCAGCTCCACCCACACCCTCATGATCTCTTCCAAACCTAATTACCTCCAAAGGCCCGAACTCAAAATAACATGACAGTGGGAGTTAGGGCTTCAACCCTGACTTAGTTCAAATGTGAACATGTGTGTGTGTGTGTGTGTGTGTGTGTGTGTGGTGGCGGCGGGGGATTAGGAGTAGCGGAAGATGGTGAGGTGAGGGCCCAAAAATTCAGTTCATAACTCTGTATCTATCTGTCTAATCTAAGCTACCTATATCATGTATTCTATCTAGTCTATCATCCATCATCTATATTTATCTTATCTATCTGTCATCTCTGTTAATCTATTCGTCTAATCTATGAATATCTATTATCTATCTAATGTATCTTCTTCTAATGTATCACCTATCACCTGTCATCTTCCTGTCATCTACCTGTCGTCATCTTTTTGTCTACCCATCTATCCTTATTTACAGAACAGTGTAAGATAAATTTTTGCTAAAATAAGCACGTGAAGAGAGGCAACAATGGGCCCGGTAGTTTATTTGAATGCAAATACCCGGGCGAGATTTCCCCAATCTATAAAAATGGAGGCTGGGGAATTCACACTTAAGTAGACAGGCAGCGAGATTTTAAAGAAGGTAAGGGGAGGCAGAGCATAGATTTAGAGCAGTACGAGGATTGGATTTCCCAAGGCGTATTTATCAGTTTCGGAGGGGGCAACCGCCAAGAACTTCGGCACATCATCAGTGTCCCATGTGGGAGGGGGCAGCAGCCAGAGACATAGGCACATCATCAGTGTCCGAGTCCGACGTGCTCGCTCCTCCCTTCAGTGCCCGTAGCCTTACAAACTGTTAACAACATGACTATCTAAATTAGCTGGCTATCTATCTATCTACCAATCTATCTATCTATCTACCTATCTATCTATCTATCTATCTATCTATCTATCTATCTATCTATCTATCATCTATTTATTCAATCTATCCATACCTATCATCTATCCTATCTAATCTGTCATCTATCTATCTGTCTATCTGTCCTATCTATCATTTTTTGTCTACCCATCTATCCTTATGTACAGAACAGTTCACAAGTTGGCTTATATGTCACTTCTCTACTTATGTTTCCAAAAGCCTGCAAGGTAACTAGGCCCTGGAGACAGACTGCACTGGTTTCATCGAGATATTTGCACATCGAGTCATCAACGTGTGACTGCAAAGCTAGTAAATGGTGCTGCGGGGACTTCAACACATATCTCTGTCCCCGGTCCTCTTTGTCTTCCTTGCTGACGGTATTCTAGCCACATTTTTTGACTGACTGCTCCCTGAAGACCACAAGCTTCCTTCCTCTTGGCTTTTTCAGTAATTTATTCCATTGTATGGAATGCTTTTCCCTCAGATACCTGGTTCTGTCACCTCCTTCTAGATGGTTCAAGTCACACCTCCCTGGTGAGGCTTACCCTGTCCACTGTTTATTTTAAAAGCCCTGCTTCTCTCTGCCTATAATATCAGTCCTCCATATCCTGCTTTTTATTCTTCATAGTGTTTGTTACTGGCTAAGCTACTGGAACACTTACAGATGTTCATTGTCTCTTTTTTCCCCTCCAACTAGAACATGGTCTTCACAGGTTAGGAATTCTGCGTGTATTAATTCTGGTGGAGACCTTGAAGACTGTAGGGTCAGCGAGAAGTGGGCACAGTTGTAACTCAACGTGGTTTGACATGTTAGCAATTTTGGTTAGAGTCAGGCCAGGCAGTCATTAAAGAGGACCTTTCCTGATATTACTAAGCTACTTGATAAATTCTAAGAAAGCGAAAAAAATTTTCAATAATCACACAGCAGGCAGAAGCACGTCCTTCTGTCGTTACTCCAGGCTCCAGGACCTAGATGCCAAATCTGTTCTCTCATGGGGAAGTGCAAATGTGTGAGGATGATCGGCAAAAGTCGTAATTTACACAAGGCACACACATACAGAATTAAACATGCTTAAATCCAAAATGATAAGAGTGGTTTCCTGTGTCACAGCAGGGATTCCCTAGCCTCCAGTGAGCTCAGAGCAGTGGGAGAGGAGAGGGAAGGGGCCACATAAGCCAACCCGGTATCCTTCCTCTGGACTTGCCTCCCCCTGTGTTGTCATCCATTAAACGCTCAGCACGCAGACCTCGCAGTGAGCACGCACAGTCATAAAATGAAGCTACTTTCACATCCCAGTCACTGGGGCATGGAACACGTTGCATAGTTAAGTGTGGCTCAGAACATTATCACTCACGTATGTGTGTTCTTCCTCTGTCGCCGAGTCAAAGAGTAAAGAGAGCAGAGGCATACTAGCAAGAGCAGGGTTTAGTGTGAATATATAATATACACACATGTTGTGGGAAAGATTTTTTTAAATGGATAGGAGAATATATGCCTTGTCTGGAGGCGGGGGAGAACTGTAAGTGCTGTTTGCGAGGGCTGTGGCGTGCCACCGTGTCGGAGGCCGAGTTAGGGTTAGGTTCGAGGCCATCGGCTGTGCCCACTATGGCATCATATGGGGCCAGGGGAGACCAGACGACGACCGCCCGCGTGGTGTTCGTCTGAGGCACACAGGTGTCCGGCGATTATGCTGCCCACGGCCTCGTGTGGGGTAGGGGGAGACCAGAAGATGATGGCCAGCGGTGTTAGCGTCATGTCCATTGGCTCTTCCAGAGCGTCATAGCCAGCACTTGTGTCGGCGCATCTGCTGACCTAGGCCTTGTCTGTTGGCTGCCTCTAGAAGGTGGTTTTGCCAGAGGCAGGACAACTCGAGGCGGGCTGGTAGTGGTGCCAGTGTGCCCTGCAGAGCAGGAGCTCGTCTGGGTGGTCTCTCTCCAGCCTTTTACTGGAAGCCCAGGATGGTCCAGAGGCCCAGGACTGCTCCCCAAGGAAGTGGGAAGTATGCTGGAAAAAGTGGGAAAAGCCAGGTGCTAAAGGCACAGGATCCCGTTTGAACAGCCTGTGACCAGGGCAGCGGGCAGGTGCAGGGTGCTCCCTGGCAGGAGGGGTAGGGGGCAGCGCCCCGGGGAAGGGCAGGACTGTCGGGTGAAAAAGGTGGCGCTGGGGAGGTGGCAGGTGGAGTTGGGCATGAACCTTAGTAAGGAGGAAAGAGTCCACACAGAAAAATGGGTTGTGGTGTGCGTCAAATGATCCGAGGAAAGTGTCTGAAGCTAGGGAGAGGGTCTCCTTTGCCACTAACTCCTTCTCAGGCCAAGCAGGCAATGAGCTGCCCAGCTAGGGAGTGCCTGGTATGTATGTAAGCCAGGGGACGCATCACAAATTTGCCTGAGCCGTGGTGATGACACCCAGGGTCCATATCACCACGCCCCCACTGACTTAAGCACACCGGCCCTGCCCAGAGGAGACCCTGGGCCAAGACAACGGTGCGACCCCAAGGATAACTCCAGTAGAATCCCTAGCCCCCGGGATTGCCCGCTGAGGGCGGTGAAGGTGTTCAGAAAAACGAGGTCACCATGCAGACCGTCGAGGGCTGCAATGCACATGCCTGTATGAGCTCAGACCGCCAGGGACCATTCTCTTCATGGGCTCGGCACTCAGAGTGCGGCGGGTGGCTAGTGCCTTGCCCCCACACCCCCGCGCTCCCGGACGCCAGGGCCTGCTCACGGCCTGGCGCGGATCCACCCAGTTTCTGCCCGGGGCCCGGCCAACTCTCTCCCCGGCCTTACCAGCTTCTCTGGGACTCCTGGAGCCAGGCATGCCTTCTCGGCCATGGCAAGGCAGGTGGCTTACTTCTGAGGAGTGCGCAGAACCCATGACTTGCCTTTCTAGCTAGCACGAAGGTTCTTTCTTTGCTTCTCACAGAAAGCATAGGTCAGGGACCACCGCGTCACAGCATAGCCACATCCAGCACTCTGACTGGGCCCGGCCACCCAGGTTTTTCCTCTGATCTAGTTTTGGGGGCCTGTGTCTCGTACGTGAATAACGAAACACATAAACTGGGAAACACTTTTTAGTTTTAAAATGCTTCTCCTTTAGATTCTTGGTCTCGATGGTGTCGCCATTCTTGCCCATCAGCCAAGCTGGAAGCTTGAGGGGAAACCACACCTTCCTTCAGCACTCAGCATGTCCATTCCCGATCCTCACTGTTCATCCTTCATATTATATCCTGTGAAGCTCGTGTCCCGTGTCAGTAACCCTGTTTCTAGTTTCTCAGGTCTTTCCTGGTGGACCTAGGCCCTGCTTGCTCACTGCTTCACTTTGTAAGCACTGATATTGTTACAGAATAAAATGTGATAATCTCCAGCCCCAAATCACGGTCTGGCCTTCACTTTGTCTACATCTCCATCCCTATGAGCCAAGCTCCCTGCTCAATAAAAAGATCCTGTCTCGTACCTTTTCATTTCTGAATTATTTCCTCTGTGGGTTCCCACCTCTTTCCTCTGGTTTTGAAGACATTTCACCACAGCAGAAGAACATGGATCGTTGAAGACCCTCTTCTCTAGTCACCTCCTTTTGGAGGCTTCCCGTGCACTCTCACTTAGGCGTGCCCTCCTCTCCCTTCTCCGTACTTGGTGAGAACCTCCTTTATCAAATGTGGGTGTGTCAGCTCGTGCACATCATACTTCGCTTCACGGGATCTGTTGAGCAGTGGTGGCAGTGAATGACTGGACTCGGCTTCAAAGCTCAGCTGCCGTTCAGTGGTACCGGGTGTCTCTCGCTCCTCTGCCAACCATTCGTTATGTTCCAGAACGTGCAGAACATTAATGCGGTTGAGATGCTACTGACGACCCCTCAGTTCCCGCTGAGCATGCATCCGGGTGCTTAGGGAGAGACCCAGCGAGCCGAGCCCACAACCTTATCTTTAACGGTGATGAGTACAGAGAATGTGGTACAGGCCCCTGCTGCTGCTGCTGCTGCTGTGATGACTCCTCTCTCTGACCCAGTGGGGTAATTTCCAGAACTCTTCTTGTTCTCTGCCTGTGCTTTCTCCATAGTGGTGTAGTTTTGTTGTATGGTGGCGGCTGCTTTCGTTCCTCTGACGGAATTACGTATGGGTCTCAGACGTCCCATGTGTCAGTTTTCATTGTACTGTACCATCTTCTAATTCATCGTCTTTGGGTTTTCTCCCGCTGCTTGTGCTTTTCCTCTGGGAAGACCTGTACCACAGGCCTGTAGAAGACAGAAGAGTACACTTGGTGCTTTGCTGACACCATGTTTGAGGGACATCCGCGTCACCACTGATAGACGGAGGGACAGGTAAAACGGAACACCGAGTTCTAGACTGGAGCAGTTGGGAGCAAAGACTGTGTTGTGGAGTGTCGTGCTCGGTTGAGCATCCAAACATCCCTCGGTACCTGGTTATTGCTTCTTCACATTCGTAAACATCAAAAAATCCACTGATTTCAAAAGCCCAGAAGCATATTATTACAGCAATTCAGTTGTTGAGGTGAGAAAAAATGAGAAGGTCCTCGCTATACCACTGAATCTATGACTGGGCACTACCAAAACAGAACAGAAAGAAGCCACGGTGGCGGGAAGGGCTATTTTCTACTGACCGTCTCTCTGGTTCAAACAGAATCACTTTTTTTTTCTTTGATGCCAGTAATGTACAATTACATGAGCAACATTATGGTTATTAGACACACCCTGCTCACCCCTCCCACCAATTATCAAGTCCACTCTCCGCTCCCAATTTCAGAAGCTGTCCATCAATGTATTAAGATGCTATAGAATCACTACCTGTCTTCTGTGTGTTATACTGCAATCCGCGTGGCCCCCCACCCAATACATTATGTGTGCGGATCGTAATGCCCACTTTACCCCCTTATCCGTCCCTTCCCACCCATCCTCCTAGGTCCCTTTCCTTGGTAACTTTTACTCCATTCTTGGGTTCTGTGAGTCTGCTGCTGTTTTGTTCCTCCCGGTTTTTCCTTTGTTCACATACCTCACAGAGGAGTGAAATCCTTGGATACTTGTTTTTCTCATCCTGGCTTATTTCACTGAGCATAACACCCTCTAGCTCCACCCGTGTTGTTGCAAATGGTGGTAGGATTTTTTTTCTTCTTATGGCTGAATGATATTCCATAGTGTGTATGTATCACCTCTACTTTATCAATTCATCTCCTAATGGACACTTAGGTTGCATCCATTTCTTGGGTATTGTAAATAGTGCTGCGATCAACATAGGGCTGCATCTGTCTCTTTCAAACTGGGATCATGCAATCTTAGGGTAAATTCCTATGAAAGGATTTCCTTTTTCAAATGTTATTTCTGTTCTTTGTTTTTTTAGGGAACCTCCATACTGCTTTCCACAATGGTTGAGCTGACTGACATTACCGCCAGCAGTGTAGAAGTTTTATCCTTTCTCCACACCCTTGCCGACATCTGTTGTTGTCTGTCTTTTGGGTGGTGGCCATCCTAACTGGTGTGAGGTGATAGTCCATTGTGGATTTATTGTGCATTTCTCTGATGGTTAGCGATGTGGATCGTCTTTTCATGTGCCTGTCAGCCACCTGAAATTGCTTCTGTGGAGAAGTGTCTGTTCATATCCTCTGCCCATTTTGTAATTGGATTCATTTGCTTCTGTGTGTTGAGGTTCGTGAGCTTTTGATACATGTTTTGGATGCAACTGATTATCAAATATGTCATCAGTGAATATATTCTCCCATACTGAAGGATGTCTTTTGGCTCTAATTATGGTACTCAAACAGAATCATACTGATCCCAGTACCACTTCATTCCTTATCTGACTAATATTTTCTTTCCCAGAACATAAACCAGCCAAGAAAACTGGATCGAAGAGGAGAAATGTGATGCAGGAACATCTAGGATAAAACTGAGTGGTGAGGTGGTATGGACACTGGTAGGTTTTATCTTTCCATGTGCTGCTTTCAAGGGTCATAGCAAAAAAAGATTGCCATTTAGAATAACCCGGGGTGTTGAGGTCACCTGGTATTGGTGGAGCCACGTAGTCTCTAGCCATTGATGGGAAGGCTAGGATGTGACACTGTTGTCTTTCCTGTGGTGTTAGATATGTGGCGTCCCAATTTGCAGTTCAGTCAGAGCCCTTGTTTGACTGTCCTGGCACTGGCCGGGGTGGAACCTAGAGCTGTGCCATTCCTGCTGGGCTGTCGCAGCACCCCTCTCAGAACAGGGCCTTAGCAGCGCTCCTGGGATAGAGAGAGAGAGAATTGCGCTCGAGAGACAGGGAAAGTTTTATTTTCTGTAGCTCCCTGAGCATGCTACAGATGTTTATTTTGAGATCTCTTTCTCAGGAAGATTGATTTGAGTCCAGTTACCAGAATCTTTTGAAGGTTCACATTTGTAGGTGACGTCCTCTAGCTCCCAGAAGCTTTACACTCTGGAGATGCTCAGTCCTTGTGGGGTCAGCAGGGGTCACAGGGGAGCGGTGCCGGTGAACACCCATGCCGGGAGGAAAGAGGTCTTTCCTGCTTCCTGGCCGCACTGTTCGTCTCCACTGAAAGGGCCAGTTTACAGAGCATGCAGGGAGAAGCTACCGTAGGTGGAGGCTGCCATTTTGCAGGCTGCCGCCAGCGGGGAGGCAGACCGTGTACCAGTCACATCACGGTAAGGGGCTTCGGAGCTGCGAGGCCAGCCAGGGGGATGGAGTGCCCGGAGCTCCTGAAAGTTCCCCCGCTGGCCGGCCATAGTGCACCCAGTCAGTTTGGCGCACCTGTCCTTCCTCCTGTGCAGCAAGCCCTGTGGAAGCCTTGCCCCTTAAGCAGTTCTCTCGCTGTTAAGAAGTCTCTCAGACTGTCCGCATTTCTTTTGTCCCACAGAGGCCGGATGTAGATCCCTGTGTTGTCCCACAAGTGGCTGGAATCTCAAGTCTCTCGAAGTGTTCTGCCTGTCTTTGCTTTTCAAACAAACCGATCCTCCAGAGCGCAGCACGTGTACGGTTGGTTCATGCTCCCAGAGCACATCTCCAGGGCTGTATGTCACACTTCTCCTTGATGTGACAGCCTGCCGCAAGCACCGTTCTTCCCTGTTGCTCTTCCAGAATTTGGTGTACTTGTTCTATTTCCATATAGTACGTATGTATGTGGTTTTGGTTTTGGGAGGAGGTTTCCGCCTCTCCTGACACGTGAGCCACCTTCTTTAATCGCATCAGCACATCTATTTTCTTTTCTTTTTTTCAGTTTCACTTGTCTAGTGTACCTGAGCCCACCCCCTCAACTTGTAGTTTGTCTTCGTCCTTGGATCTCAAGTGAGTCTCCTGTAAGGGGGCACGTAGATGGTCTAGAGTTCTCATCCCTTCTTTTAACCCTGTGTCTTTTGATTGGAGTACTCAGAGCTTGTAATTTTATTCTGAGAATTGAGAGCTGTGTCCCTATTGCACTTAAAAATTTTTTTTTGTTATCATTAATCTACAATCATGCAAAGACCATTATGATCACCAAGTACACCAAGTCCCCCCAAAAAACCCTGTTACAGTTGCTGTCCATCAGCATAGTTGGATGCTGTAGACCCCTTCACCATGTCCCCCCACACACCCCGTTACAGTCGCTGTCCTTCAGTGGGTAGTAAGATGCTGTAGAATCACTACTTGTCTTCTCTGTGTTGTACAGCCCTCCCCATGCTCCCCCAACCCTGCACATTATACATACTAATCCTAATGCCGCCTTTCTTTCTCCCCACCCTTATCCCTCCGTTTCCACCCATCCTGCACAGTCCCTTTCCCTTTGGTAACTGTTAGTCCACTCTTGGATTCTGTGAGTCTGCTGCAGTTTTTTACCTTCAGTTTTTCTTTGTTGTTATACTCCACACATGAGTGAAATCATTTGGTACTTGTCTTCTTCCTCCTGGCATTTTTCACTGAGCATAATACCATCTAGCTTCATCCACGTTGTTGCAAATGATAGGACTTGTTTTCTTCTTACGGATGGTTACTGAACTTTTTAAACTGGATTTCTGTCTTCTCTTTTGTCTGTAGTTTTGCTATGTGCTTTCACCGTTGCTCTCCGGGTTATGAGCAATACCTTTACATTAATTGATATGTACCTATATCTATCTATCCGTCTGTCTATATATCTACTTATCTATCTGTCTATCAATCAATCAATCATCTTTTGGTATGCCCGTCTGACCTTGTGTACAGAACAGTTAACAACATATCCTATGTCACTTCCCTACATTATGCTTCCAAAAATCTTGCAAGGTAACTAGGCCGTAGGGAGAGCACTGGGTTCACCGAGACACTTGCAGGTCGAGTCAGCAGCGTGTACCTACAAAACCATGAAATGGTGGTGCAGGGACTTGAACCTGTGTCTGTATCCTCTTAAACTTCTTCTCACTGGCTGACTGTATTTAGCCACATTCATTGACTAAGTGCTCCCTGAAGACCACAAGAATTGATCATATGGGCCTGTTGTCCACAGAAATTAAACTTGGTGCTTGGCTCACCACCATGTTTGAGGGACATCGGCATGATCACTGCTGATAGGACTGATTGACAAATAAAAAGGAACACCAATTTCTAGACATGATCATTCGGGAGCAAAGAGTGTGTTGTGGGGTGAAGTGTATATTTGAGAGACCAAACTTCCCTCTTTATCTGGTTATTGCTTCATTACATTCGTGAACATCATAAAACGCACTGATTTCAAAGACACAGACGCATATTTTTACAGCAAGTTCAGTTGTTGAGGAGGGAGAAAATGAGAAGGACTTTGCTGCACCACTAAATCTATGGCTGGGCACTGCTGAAACCAAACAAATATAATTCATGCTGGCTAGATAGAGCTATTATCTACTGACTGTCTCTGGGAACTCAAACCGAATCCGTTTGTTTGTTTGTTTCTCAGTTTCACTTGTGTAGGGTACCTGTCCCTGCCCCTTTGTCTTGTAGTTTGTCTCTGTCCTTGGCTCTCAAGTGGGTCTCATGTAAGGGAGGACGTAGATTGTCTTGATTGAAAGACAGCTTTGTTTACTATGATGTATTCCTATATACCTACCTACCTATCTCTTTATCTACTATGTAATCTATCTACCTCTCTATCTATCTGTCGTCTATCTATCTATGATCTATCATCTACTATCATCGGTATATCTATCTAATTAAACTATCATCTATATGTATGTATATCAGTCCAATCTATGTATAAATCATCTGTCTGTCTATGTATCTGCTTTCTCACTATATCAACGTTCTGTCACTAGGTGCACTTTGATTCCTCTGTGTCCTTCTCAGTCTCAATTCCTTGTGTTTGTTTCTGTGAGTTAGCTGTGTGTTTGGGTCTTGAGAGAAGTGGCCTTGGGGGGGAACTTCTTCTGCATAGGTGGCACATGTCTGCTGGGTTTGGATGGTGTTTTTGGCGGGCAGGTCTCTTGAACATGTGCGGGCCAGGGCCCTCCGGATGCTCCGCCCCTGGGCCGTTCCTGCTGTGGTGGCTGTGTGAGTTGCAGAGCATATCCAAGTCCCCATGCAGGGAGCACACTGGTTTGCCTGTGGGGCCCAAGGCAGATGCATGCCCAATAGTAGGTCCTTTTGCCCATGCCCCGATGTCACCTCGGTGGCCCTGCTTGGTGGCCCATCTCCAGAGAGCATGCTTGTAGTCACTGGTTAAGGGAACTGCCTTGTGGTGACCCGCGAGGCTCTTGTGGGCCGGTGGCCCATGGTCTTGCTGAGGTGGCAGGCCAGCTAGCATGTGGGGAAACTGCTCCCCTCTGCTGTCAAGGTGTAGGTGGAGTTTCAGTTCATTTAGGCATTTAGATGTGAGTGAGGTCTATCTGTAATGGAATAGAAGCTTTGAGAGCTATGTTTCCGGTCGTATGAAAAGAGCGCTGAGCAAAAAGAGTTGGGTGATGGTGGCAGGAATTATAGGAATATTTATGTCCCCTCACTTATTTATTTTATATTAAGGGAGGTTATTCTGAAGTAACTTTTTACTCACAGATGAAGGTGGTGCATAAGGTCATCCCACGTCAGCCATTGTCTGATGAATTGGTGTAGTAGAATTAAAGCCTCTACATCTTGGCCTGATACATAGTAGACACACCGATTGTGCTCTTTGCTGCTCTCCTTTACTAGCTTATTACCTTAACTAACTTGATGGTTCAGAGTGTTCCAAGCAACATTTCCAGCAATATCTTTCTAAAATTGCATAGAAACATCCTGCAAAGATATCCCCGAAGGTAGTGGAAAATTTTACTCTTTCTGTTCATAGTTTGCAAGATGTTTGCCCTATCCTGCGTTCCTTTGTTACTTTTGCATCTCCTGTGATTGTAGACCGATAGGGGCAGTGGTGTACACACACACACACACACACACACACACACGCACAGACACACACACATGGCTGAGAGTTAACGGAGACTGCAGTTATAGGAAACTGCAGCCCACACTTAAAAAACAAACGAGCATAAGTTGTGCTTCTGGTGTTCCCCTCATACGGAGCAGACTTCAAAGTGCAGAGGTGGTTGGACACAGATACCTATGCAGACACTTAAGCACATATATCTATGCGTAGGTTCTCTCCATCCATCATCTAAGTGCGTCTCTGTTTACCTACATATCTATGTTTGTCTACTCAAGCTGATAACCAGAGTGTCATTGAGTGGGGGTTTCATCTATAGATACTGATTTCTCACCATTCTGGAAGCAGAAGTCCAAGACGAAGGCAGGTTCAGTTCCTGGTGAGGTCCCTTCTTCTGGCTTGCATATGGCCACATCCCTGCTGTGTCCTCACAGGGTCTAGGGAGAAAGCTCTGTCCTCTGTTCCTCTTAATTGCACTGATTGCATAATGGCAGCTCCACCCAAACCCTCATGATATCTTCCAAACCCAATTACCTCCAAAGGTCCCACCTCCCAGTACCATGACAGTGGGGGTTAGGTCTTCAACCCTGTCTCAGTTCAAATATGAACTTGTGTGTGTGTGTGGTGGCGGCGGGGGGTTAGAGGAGCCTAAGATTGTGAGGTGAGGGACCAAAAATTCAGTTCATAACTCTGTATCTATCTATCATCTATCTGTCTAATCTAACCTCCCTATATCATCTATTTTATCTAGTCTATCATCTGTCATCTATATATATATTATCTTTCTGCAATCTCTGTCAATATATTCATCTAATCTATGAATATCTATCATCTATCTGATACATCTATTTTTTTTTGTAGACATTAATTTTTTATTGAAGGGTAGTTGACACAGAGTATTACATTACATTAGTTTCAGGTGTACAACATAGTGATTTAACATTTATATCCATGATAATTCTAGGTACCAGCTATCACCATACCAAGTTGTTACAATATTTTGACTATATTCCTTATGCTATACATTACATCCCGGTTACTTATTTATTTTACAAATGAAAGTGTGTACGGTTTTTTTTTCTTTTGTTTGTGAGGGCATCTCTCATATTTATAGATCAAATGGTTGTAAACAACAATAAAATTCTGTATCGGGGAGTCAATGCTCAATGCACAATCATTAATCCACACCAAGCGTAATTTTTGTCAGTCTCCAATCTTCTTAGGCATAAAAAACAAGTTCTTACATGGAGAACAAATTCTTACATAGTGAATAAGTTACATGGTGAACAGTACAAGTGCAGTCATCACAGAAACTTTTAGTTTTGCTCATGCATTATGAACTATAAAGAGTCAGTTCAAATATGAATACTCATCTGATTTTTATACTTGATTTATATGTCAATACCACATTTCTTTCTTTATTATTATTTTTTTAAATAAAATGCTGAAGTGGTATGTAGATACAAGATAAAGGTAGAAAACTTAGTTTAGTGTTGTAAGAGAGAAAATGTAGATGATCAGGTGTGTGCCTGTAGACTATGTGTTAATCCAAGCTAGACAAGGGCAATAAAACATCCACGTATGCAGATTTCTCTTAGAACAGGGGGGGTGAGGTTCTAAGCCTCACCTCTGTTGATCCCCAATATCTCACCTGATGACCCCCCTGCAACTGTGCCTGACTTAGGTTTTTCCTCCCTTGAGGAATCTTACCCGTCTCTGGCTAACCACTCATCTTCTGGAGCCATATAGGGAAATGTAAAATTGGTTAGTGAGAGAGAAGCCTTATTGTTTGAAATGGCTGTTTTTTATTTCTTTGCATATTTATACCCTGTAGATTCTATGCCCAGCATTTGTCTTGAGGTATCTTTAACACTTGGAAGAATCATGATACTCAGTAACTTTGATATGAAGCACGAATTCTATTTAAGGGTTGTAACTAGGAAGGAAGGAGAAAAGCTATAGAAGTAGTAGGCGGTAGAAAAAATGGGAAGATTGATTATTTCTTTGACATATCTTCTTGTAGAGTATCTTCAGCATGTATAGGTTTTAAGCTACTTCTTAAATTGTGCACACACTTTAACATAATAGGAGGATAGTTACATAACCAAAGCATACCTGTAATTGCCAACCACCTAAAGTGAAACCAAGAAAACCAGTTCGGCACCTTAGGCATTTGTGAAAACCTATCTAGGATATGGTTGATATTGTCCAACTGAACTTGAACAGTCTGAGAGAAATCAGACAAATTAAAACAACCCATTCCTGGGGAATGTTCACATCCCTTATGTTCTTTTAACAGTAAATAGTCTGTAGATGTAAGATTTTGGAGCGCTACAATTTGCACTACTAATTCTTGGTTGAATTCCAACAGTATATATCCAGTCAAATTTGTTGTTTACTGTTTGCACAGGCCAGCTTAGATATCTCCTTCTTCATTCCCATGGCAAATCCAGGAACTAGTGGGATGAGTGCATCTAAGCTGTAGCACCGTTTGGATCTTTTTTGGGGTTTTTTGATGATCATCATCTGGTATGAGTCTTCCAGAGAGTGCTGATGTTGGAAGTTCTTTTCAATATCGAATCTTAGTTCATTTTCGGGTTAGCCCAATTAGGCTTTGATCCTCTGTATAAACACAAACAGATCTTTTGCCTACACTTTTATATGCCCTTTATACCCTTTTGTAGAACTCATTGGATGTTACCACACAGGAACTGCCTGTTTTCTTTTTTTTTTTTTTTGGTATCACTAATCTACACTTACATGACGAAAGTTATGTTTACCAGGCTCTCTCCTATACCAGGTACCCCCTATAAACCCCTTTACAGTCACTGTCCAGCAGCATAGCAAAATGTTGTAGAATTACTACTTGCCTTCTCTTTGTTGTACAGCCCTCCCTTTTCTCCTACACCACCATGCATGCTAATCTTAATACCCCCCTACTTCTCAGCCTACTTATGCCTCCCTACACACCCATCCTTCCCAGTCCCTTCCCCTTTGGTACCTGTTAGTCCATTCTTGAGTTCTGTGATTCTGCTGCTGTTTTGTTCCTTCAGTTTTTCCTTTGTTCTTATATTCCACAGATAAGTGAAATCATTTGGTATTTCTCTTTCTCCGCTTGGCTTGTTTCACTGAGTATAATACCCTCCAGCTCCATCCATGTTGCTGCAAATGGTAGGAATTTCCCTTTTCTTATGGCTGAGTAGTATTTCATTGTGTATATGTACCACATCTTCTTTATACATTCATCTGTCTATGGACATTTAGGTTGCTTCCAATTCTTGGATATTGTAAATAGTGCTGTGATAAACTTAGGGGTGCACTGTTCTATCTCATACTTGATTACTGCATTCTTAGGGTAAATTAATAGGAGTGCAATTACTGCATCAAATGGTAAGTCTGTTTTGAGCATTTTGATGTTCCTCCATACTGCCTTCCACAATGGTTGAACTAACTTACATTCCCACCAGTAGTGTAGGAGGGTTCCCCTTTCTCCACAGCCTCGCCAACATTTGTTGTTGTTTGTCTTTTGGATGACATCCGTCTTTACTGGTGTGAGGTGATACCTCATTGTCGTTTTAATTTGCATTTCTCTGATAATTAGTGATGTGGAGCATCTTTTCCTGTGTCTGTTGGCCATCTGTGTTTATTTTTTGGAGAACTGTCTGTGCAGTTCCCCTGCCCATTTCTTAATTGGGTTATTTGTTTTTTGTTTGTTGAGGCATGTGAGCTCTTTATATATTCTGGGCATCAAGCCTTTACCGGATGTGTCATTTTCAAATATATTCTCCCATACTGTAGGGATCCTTTTTGTTCTATTGATGGTGTCTTTTGCTGTTGAGAAGCTTTTCAGCTTAATATAGTCCCACTTATTCATTTTTGCTGTTGTTTTCCTTGCCGGGGAGATATGTTCAAGAAGAGGTCACTCATGTTTATGTCTAAGAGGTTTTTGCCTATGTTTTCTTCCAAGAGTTTAATGGTTTCATGACTTACATTCAGGTCTTTGATCCATTTTGAGTTTACTTTTGTATATGGGGTTAGACAATGGTCCAGTTTCATTCTCCTACATAGAGCTGTCCAGTTTTGCAAGCACTATCTGTTGAAGAGACTGTCATTTCGCCATTGTATGTCCATGGCTCCTTTATCAAACATTAATTGACCATATATGTCTGGGTTAATGTCTGGATTCTCTAGTCTGTTCCATTGGTCTGTGGCTCTGTTCTTGTGCCAGTACCAAATTGTCTTGATTACTATGGCTTTTTATTAGAGCTTGAAGTTGGGGAGTGAGATGCCCCTACTTTATTCTTCTTTCAAAGTATTGCTTTGACTCTTTGGAGTCTTTGGTGTTTCCATATGATTTTTGAATTATTTGTTCCAGTTCATTGAAGAATGTTGCTGGTAGTTTCATAGGGATTGCATCAAATCTGTATATTGCTTTGGGCAGGATGGCCATTTTGACGTTATTAATTCTAATTCGCCACGAGCATGGGATGAGTTTCCTTCTGTTAGTGTCCCCTTTAATTTCTCTTAAGAGTGACTTGTAGTTTTCAGAGTATAAGTCTTTCAATTCTTTGGTTAGGTTTATTCCAATGTATTTTTTTTTATGCAATTGTGAATGGAGTTGTTTTCCTGATTTCTGTTTCTGTTGGTTCATTGTTAGTGTATAAGAAAGCCACTGATTTCTGTGTGTTGATTTTGTATTCTGCAACTTTGCTGTATTCCAATATCAGTTCTAGTAGTTTTGGTGTGGAGTCTTTAGGGTTTTTTATGTACAATATCATGTCATCTGCAAATAGTGACAGTTTATCTTCTTCTTTATTGATCCGGATTCCTTGTATTTTTTTATTTTGTCTGATTGCCGTGGCTAGGACTTCCAGAACTATGTTAAATAACAGTGGAGAGAGTGGGCATCCCTGTCTAGTTACCGATCTCAGAGAAAATGCTGTCAGCTTCTCGCTGTTCAAAATAATGTTGGCTTTGGGTTTATCATAGATGGCCTTTATTATGTTGAGGTACTTGCCCTCTATTCCCATTTTGCTGAGAGTTTTTATCATGAATGGATGTTGAACTTTGTCAAATGATTTTTCAGCATCTATGGAGATGATCATGTGGATTTTGTCTTTCTTTTTGTTGATGTGGTGGATGATGTTGATTTACTTTCGAATGTTGTACCATCCTTGCATCCCTGGGATGAATCCCTCTTAGTCATGGTGTATGATGCTTTTGATGTATTTTTGAAGTCAGTTTGCTAATATTTTGTTGAGTTTTTTTTCATCCACGTTCATCAGGGATATTGGTCTGTAGTGTTCTTTTTTGGTGGGGTCTTGGCCTGGTTTTGGTATTAGGGTGATGTTAGCTTCATAGAATGAGTTCGGCAGTATGCCCTCCTTCTCTATTTTTTGGAAAACTCTAAGGAGAATGGGTATTATGTTGTCCCTGTATGTCTGATAAAATTCCAAGGTAAATCCATCTGGCCCGGGGGTTTTGTTCTTTGGTAGTTTTTTGATTACCACTTCAATTTCGTTGCTGGTAATTGGTCTGTTTAGATTTTCTGTTTCTTTCTGGGTCAGTCTTAGAAGGTTGTATTTTTCTAGGAAGTTGTCCATTTCTCCTAGGTTTCCCAGCTTGTTAGCATATAGGTTTTCATAGTATTCTCTAATAATTCTTTGTATTTCTGTGGGGTATGTCGTTATTTTTCCTTTCTCGTTTCTGTTACTGTTGATTTGTGTTGACTCTCTTTTCTTCTTAATAAGTCTGGCTAGAGGCTTATTTGTTTTGTTTATTTTCTCGAGGAACCAGCTCTTGGTTTCATTGATTTTAGCTATTGTTTTATTCTTCTCAATTTTATTTATTTCTTCTCTGATCTTTATTATGTCCCTCCTTCTGCTGACCTTAGGCCTCTTTTGTTCTTCTTTTTCCAATTTCGATAATTGTGACTTTAGACCATTCATTTGGGATTGTTCTTCCTTTTTAAAATATTCTTGAATTGCTATATACTTTCCTCTTAAGACTGCTTTTGCTGTGTCCCACAGAAATTGGGGATTACAGTTGTTGTCATTTGTTTCCATATAATGCTGGGTCTTCATTTTGATTTGGTCATTGATCCATTGATTATTTAGGAGCGCGTTGTTAAGCCTCCATATGTTTGTGAGCCTCTGCTTTCTTTGTACAGTTTATTTCTAGTTTTATGCCTTTGTGGTCTGAAAAGGTGGTTGGTAGGATTTCGATCATTTGGAATTTTCTGCAGCCCTTTTTGTGGCCTAGTATGTGGTCTATTCTGGAGAATGTTCCATGTTCACTTGAGAAGAATGTATATCCTGTTGATTTTGGATGTACAGTTCGACAGATGTCTATTAGGTCCATCTGTTCTAGTGTGTTGTTCAGTGCTTCCGTGTCCTTAATTATTTTCTGCCCGGTGGATCTCTCCTTTGGGGTGAGTGGTGTGTTGAAGTCTCCTAGAATGAATGCATTGCAGTCTATTTCCCCCTTTAGTTTTATTAGCATTTGTTTCACATATACTGGTGCTCCTGTGTTTGGCGCATATATATTTAGAATGGTTATATCCTCTTGTTGGACTGAGCCCTTTATCATTATGTAGTGTACTTCTTTATCTCTTGTTACTTTCTTTGTTTTGAAGTCTATTTTGTATGATATTAGTACTGCAACCGCTGCTTTCTTCTCACTGTTTGCGTGAAATATGTTTTTCTATCCCATGACTTTTAGTCTGTACATGTCTTTGGGTTCGAGGTGAGTTTCTTGTAAGCAGCATATAGATGGGTCTTGCTTTTTTATCCATTCTATTACTCTGTGTCTTTTGATTGGTGCATTCAGACCTGTAATATTTAGGTTGACTATTGAAAGATATATACTTATGGCCATTGCAAGATTTAAATTCGTGGTTACCAAAGGTTCAAGTTTAGCCTCTTTAGTATCTTACTGCCTAACTTAGTATGCTTATTGAGCTGTTATAAACATTGTTTGCAGATTCTTTTCTTCTCTCCCTTCTTATTCCTCCTTCTCGATTCTTCATACGTTGGATGTTTTGTGCTGTGGTCTTTCTAGGAGTGCTCCCATCTAGAGAATTCCATGTAAGATGTTCTGTACAGGTGGTTTGTGGGAGGAAAATTCCCTCAGCTTTTGTTTGTCTGGGAATTGTTTAATCCACTGTCATATTTGAATGATAGTCGTGCTAAATCCAGTATCCTTGGTTCATGGCCCTTCTGTTTCATTGTATTAAATATATCATGCAATTCTCTTCTGGGCTGTAGAGTTTCTCTCGAGAAGTCTGATGTTAGCCTAGTGGGTTTTTCTTTATAGGTGACCTTTTTCTCTCTAGCTGCCTTTAAAACTCTTTCCTTGTCCTTGATCTTTGCCAATTTAATTATTATGTGTATTGGTGTTGTCCTCCTTGGATCCTTTCTGTTGGGGGTTCTGTGTATTTCCATGTTCTCTTCGATTATTTCCTCCCCCAGTTTTGGGAAGTTTTCAGCAATTATTTCTTCTACAATACTTTCCATGTCTTTACCACTCTCTTCTTCTTCTGGAACCCATATAATACGGATATTGTTCCTCTTGGATTGGTCACACAGTCCTCTTAATATTGTTTCATTCCTGGAGTTCTTTTTATCTCTCTCTATGTCAGCTTCTATGCGTTCCTCTTCTCTGGTTTCAATTCCATCAATGGCCTCTTGCATCCTATCCATTCTGCTTATAAACCCTTCCAGAGTTTTTTCATTTCTGTGATCTCCTTTCTGGCATCTGTGATCACCCTCCGGACTTCATCCCATATCTATTGCATATTTCTCTGCATCTCTGACAACATGTTTATGATTATATTTTGAATTCTTTGTCCGGAAGACTGGTTAGGTCTGTCTCCTTCTCTGGTGTTGTCTCTGTGATCTTTGTCTGCCTGTAGCTTTGCCTTTTCATGGTGATAGGAATAGTTTGCAGAGCTGGGATGAGTGACGGCTGGAAAGACTTCCCTTCTTGTTGGTATGTGGCCCTCCTCTCCTGGGAGAACAGTGACCTCTAGTGGCTTTTGCTGGGCAGCTACGTGCAGACACGGTTTCTGCTTCCTGCCCTGCTGCTATGGATTTCATCTCAGCTTTTGCTGTGGGCACGGCCTGGCTCGGGCACCTGCTCCAAAGTGGTTGAGTCGCGTTTGAGGGGGGCTTCTGGCAGGCTATTTATCTCCTTAAGGGGCCTCCCTGCTCCCTGTAGCCCAGGGGTTAGGGTGCCCAGAGATCCCTTGATTCCCTACCTCTGGATTAAGTATCCCACCCTGCCCCCTTAACACTTCCGAAAAGTACCCGCCAAAACAAAACAATGACCACAAATAAAAAAGAAAAAAAGAAAAAATAAAAGGTGGCCACTCATTTTTCTTTATTCTTGTGCGCCAGCCTCAGGCATATGCTCACCGGTCTTGCTGCCATGTTTCCCTAGTATTGGGGTCCCTATCCCTTTAAGACTTCCAAAAAGCGCTCGCCAAAACAAAACAGCAAAAAAAAAAAAAAACATGGTCTCTCGCTTTTCTGGTGTTCTCCGGCACCAGGCCTCTGGTGCCCGCTCACTGTTCTTGCTGCCCAGTTACCCTAGTACTGGGGTCCCTATCCCTTTTAGACTTCCAAAATGCGCTCACCAAAACAAAGCAGCAAAAAAAAAAATGATCGCTCGCTTTTCTGGTGTCCTCCGGCGCCAGGCCTCCATTGCCCTCTCACTGTTCTTGCTGCCTTGTTTTCCTTGTATCCAGGGTCCCCTGAGTACTCACTGTGTCTGCACTCTGGGAAGAATGGCTGGGGCTGGGTGTTCGGCAGTCCTGGGCTCCGTCTCCCTCCTGCTCTGCCTATCCTTATCCTGCCGGGAACTGGGGGGATGGGTGCACGGCTCCCGCCAAGCCGGAGCCTGTATCTTACCCCCTTCATGAGGCGCTGGGTTCTCTCAGGTGCGGATGTGGTCTGGATATTGTCCTGTGTCCTCTGTTCTTTATTCTAGGAAGGGTTGTCTTTGTTATATTTTCATAGATATATGTGGTTTTGGGAGGAGATTTCTGCTGCTCTACTCACGACGCCATCTTCCAATCCCTCTTCCTGGTATATACTTCTTGATATCACATTTATATCTACCCACTTGATCTTACATTTCAAAATTCTCTTCTGAGCAGACCATTGATATAGGGCTAGTAACATGACTCTATATCATGTAGGCCTGGCTTTAAAAATATTAATGATTATGAGATATTCCTATCAACAATTACTGAAAGAAACAATCAATATTGCCACCTTTACTGGGCAACCTGCATAGAATTACTACTTCTAGGTCTGCCTTTAGATGGAATAATACACTCCATTAAATTACATCTATACCTATAAAAGAGGAGAGAAAAAGAGTGATAGAAATTTTAATGCTTTAACATTTTAATAGCTTCCTGTAGAAGAAACCATTGTTTTATAGTCCTAAAAATTTATCAAATATTGAAGTAAAAAAGTCTGCCAAAAGTCAGATCCACAATAAATAGCTACTCCGAAAATGACATATTCATCTTATATGGCTTTCCAATTTTTTAAAAAACATTATGAAAACATGGAATTCTTTTAAATGAAAAAAATTAAAAACATGAAAGTAAAGAACACACTTGTGATACCACAGGCCCTTTAAGAAGATTCCAGAAAGAAATGGCCTGTGCCTCTAGCTCCTGGTGAGGATGCCACCTCCCAGTGACTCAGTGGCCAGGAAGACTATACACTGAACCCCAGAGCCAAGGGTAAATCCCATTGCTGCACTGCCGACACTCCATACTGTCTAACTTTTATTTAATGTCCAGCCCAATACTGACATGACACACTTCTATTTTTCATCCAGTGAGCAAACAAATACAAGTATTTTAACAAGAGAAAACAAAAAGAGCCAAATTTGGCTCTTATTCCTCATTAAAACTTATAGAGTGTCAAGCTCCAAACCCCAAGGAAGATGCTGAGGCCGTAGCGGGAGACATAACCACCTGGGAAAGGCAGGGAGAGGTGTAGAGAAGCATAGAGCGATCGCCCATGATCGTCTCTGATATTTTACAGGTCTCACTGTGGGGATCCCAGGCTGCGGCAGGAGTTTGCATCATGTGCCCGAGGCAACGTCTGTCACCCTTCAGCCCCACTGCTGCATCCCAAGGCCCGCGGTCTTGGCTGTGTTCATGTCAGGAGGGTTGACGTGGGTCCTGTCTGCGCTGCAGACCTGGGGAAACATTGCAGACTCAACACTAACAGAAACAAAAATGCCCAACTCATTTACTTTTCACTCCGACCCATTGTAATGGCGTCTCCATCCTCATTTTGTACATAAGGAAATTGAGGTTTAGAGAGATTACAGATGTTGGAAGTCATTACAACCATTAAAAGATGTCTCAGGATGCAACCATGGGACTCATGTCCAGGGTGAGGGTAGAAATGGTAAAAGCACCCCCTTTAAAAAGACGTGTGCTTCCTACATTTTCTAGTTGCTCCTGAGTAGCAAGGGGAAAGAAACCTCGAGGAAGTGTGAGGTAGTGGATGGAGGCAGAGTGGCCTTGGGAAGCCAGGTGTATGGGAGTTGCCATCAGTCCTCACAGCATTCCTGGGAGGCATCGGCATCGTCCCCATTTGCTCACAAGGGGCTAAGGATACTGCTCCACATGGGCCCCAGGCCACATAGGCAGGAAATGGAGTTGCTGAAAGGGGAGACCTGCCCACTCTCATCAGCTGCCCCTGAACTCTCCCTCTGCTGGGATATGCCCCAAGCTGCACTGTGTGCCTATTATTTACTTAATGCTCATGGCAGCCTGCCTACGTGGTGTTTCACTCTGCATTTACAATCAACTAGTGTTAGAGCTTTGAGAATGCCGCATGAAATGCAGTCTCTTTAGTTTTCAGTCCTTGCATTGTTTCCAAGTTTTGGGCATTCTGAGAACAGTCAGGCAGGGGACACATTGTCCATTTTAACAGTATTTCATCTCTGGGTCTGAAAGACGTAGAGATCAGAAGAGGGGAAAAAGTCATAAAATATGCGGAGAAGATTAAAGTTGTCTGTTTTCTAAAAGAATTAAAAATGGAGAAAAGTTATTTCTCTATTCATTCAACTAGCCTAAGTAACAAGCAACACCTCAGGTCACCTCTTAACATCACTCCACATGACAGCAAGCAGCCTCCTCGACATTACCATTACTCATTTGAGGCTGACACTGAGGTTATTCTAAATATCACTTAAATTTCTTCATCCCACCATCATAGAATTATGTGTTTACACCTTTTATGACTTTATGTTCTTGAAATTAGCTGTGAATCAGGAAAATGCTTTCCTGGAGCTGCTGCATTTCTTGATATTATAAAGTGAGAGTCACATGTGTAATACACATGTCTGAGTTGTGATGTTCTGTGAAAGTTTGCAAATAGGTCCTTTGGAACAAAAGGGAAAATGTAGGATTTTCCTTTTGTGGGGCAAGGTAATGCTCAGAGAAATGTTGGGAGCTGGGCTCTGAACTCTGCCTCTTCTCCTCAAGGTGGCATTCTGAGTCCTGCTCTTGGGGAGGGTGAGTAGGTGAGCAGGGACCTGGGAGATTCCTGGCTGTCGGGCAGGACTCTGGGTCCTGTGGGGGGTGGGGGTATGACTGCCTAACAATTCATTAATCTGTCCATCTGTTTTAGGCAGTGTTATGAGTTTGTGTTATATTTAACAGTTTTAAAAAGTAGGTTGGCTTTAAAGAGGCTTACTGTATACAAGGCAGGGTACCAAGCTCCACAGGTTTATGATCCTTTGTGTATGTTTCATTCAGAGTCGAATCTTCAGCACCTAGAAATGTTCCTGGCTTCTAGTAGGGACATGATAAACATTTTTTTAGAAAGATTACAACAGATGAAAAAGTCATGAATTCACTGATTCCTTCATTGAGATGGGATATGTGGTAAAATAGGGATGCCAGCAAGGATTTAGGATAATTTGGTGGGTCTGGGTTGGAGCCTAGGAATCAGAATTGCTTTTAACTTTTTATCATAAATATTTCCAAACACACAGGAAAATAGAGTATAATGACTGCCTATATATCCATTACCTAGATTAATAGTTATTAACAGTTTTGCCATGTTTACATCATCAATTTTTTTAGCCAAAATATTTTAAATAAGTTAAATGGACATCATGAAAATCAGAACATTTTCCTTCTTAAAATCAATACCATTGTATAGCTAACATAAGTAATGGTAGTTTTCTATTATCATCATCTAATAACTGATCCATATTCAAAATTTTCCAAAAGCTCCAGAAATTGCATGTTACCCCCGTTTTTGTCCTACCAGGATCCACTCTCCACTGTATTTGGTTGCCACATCTCTTAAGTCACTTCTAATCTAGAATGGTGCTCCCCTGCCCCTTTCTCTAGCATGACATTAACTTGGTGAAGAGACAAGGCCAGATGTCCCTCAGAATGGCCTAGTTTCTGAATTTGTCCAGCTTCTGAATTTTTGGTGGCATTTACCTTATTTCACTTACCCATGAATTCTCTGTAACTGGAATGTGGATATAAAGGCTGAATTACATTCAGGTTAAACATTTCAGGCAAGACATCATCATTGATGCTGTATGATATTACTTTACCTCATGAGGTACATCTAACTGACTCTTTATCAGTAGTAAGGACAGCCTCATCTCTCCTTCATAAAGTTCTATTTCTTTTTTTAAACCATCAGATAATCTGTGGAGTCAGTATTGAGCAGTACTAGGGGATCCAGCTCTCCATAAATGTATCACCTAATTAATGGCTTAATCATCCATTGATGATTCTTGCCTCCATCAGTGACTTCACCAGGGGTTGCAAAATGTTCATTTCTCTATTTTTATTATTCCTTTTATGTTTATTAGTTGGCCATCTTTGTCAGAGAGAAAGAGCGAGGGTGAGATTCATCTAATCAACTGATTCTTCTGGAAAGGCAAGGTAAATAGTTATGTCCCTTTAATAGTAAGGAGTAGACCTCTAATGTTTTTGCCTGTTTTATCTTTGTTTTTCTCTTTTCTGAGTATCATTTTATAGACTTACAGGTTTGCATACAGTCAGTGGATTTCATTCATTTTGAAGTTGCAATTTCCCATCTTTGGCCAATAAGAGCCCCTTCAAACTGCCTATTTTCCTGGCACAGGAAGGTGTCCCCAGCTCACCAAGTGCACTCCCTCTCCCAGACCCAGAACCAGCCACATCTCTAAAGAGACCTGTTTCCTTTCATGGGGAAACTAGTTAAAGACAAAACTGTGGCTGCTGAGGGTGCTCACTGCCACTGGGTCATCAATGCTTCTAGGCTCTTCAATGGTCAAAAATAGGGAAAATACAAAGGTATATATGTTTAAATTATTGTTCATATTGAAATATCCTATACAAATGTAACAATACTGAAGTTATACTTTAACTTAAATTGTTATACTTACATTGCTTTTCTCTTACACAGAAAACATTTGCTAATATTAACATATATATTTCTTAATATTTTAATACATATATTAGTTCTAAAATAACAATATCATTATTATTGCTTTTAACTCCTGAGTTAAACTTTACATTTCTTTTATCCTGAGAACACATCCCACTAAGCAGGATAAGTATTTGCCTTAAAGCATTGCAACAATTATTTTCTTAATCTGTTACCAATTAGGGATGTAAGTGTACTTACTTTCAATTTTAGGAACTCTTGTTTTAAATATTTAAGGATTTACTTGGTCAAAAAATCAACATTAAATAAAAACACATGAGTCTTGCTTCCATCTCTGTCAACTCCATCTTCTGATTAAAAAAAAAATGTGTGCATTTGAACTTTTTGTCTTGCCCTTGTTCTTTCCCCCCTTCTTTTCTGGAAATGTGTTGTTGTAGAGCTCCTAAGGAGGTCTGAGTGAGGTAGGTGGCTGTGGAGGTTGTGTAGGGATGCTGTGATGACTGAAGCAGGGCCCAGAGCCAAGGCAGGATGAAGAGGGCAGCCTCAGTAGGTGGTGGCCTGGCCTGGTATCGGTAGTCCGAGCCTGATCAGGGTTTGGAGGGAATATAGAGGGGGGCTACCTTGGAGCCCCAGCAAGGTGTGGGCTTCCACACAGTGTTTCCAACTGATGCAGGTAGCAGAGTACATGTGGAGGAAGGAGAGTGTCTGCGGTGGGGAAATGGGCAGAGACAGCTGGGGAGCTTGTGTACACACAGGTGGAGCACAGTCTACATAATATATCTATGCACATTGAAATAAATATATATGTGTCTGTGTACACACAGACATGTACATGTATTCCTCTGTACACAGCACTGTCTGATAACTCAGGGTAACATTTTAAGTTTTAGATTTTTCTGTGAGGATATATATACAAATTTTTAATAGTAAAAATGTACACAAACCAAAAGGACTGGACTGGGTTAGGCAAACACATTCTTCCCATTTTCTGCCTGAAACCTGGAAGGAGGGGCAAGTCCCCTGTGTGCACTGCACCCACTCACATTTCCACCCCTCCAACCATGGCTCCTATTTCATCCCAAGTCTATTCAGACGCCTTTTAACCAGGCTCTCTGCACTCACACCTGGCGTCTCTCTGCCATAAGCCAGTGAGCTTCCACAATTCACAGCTCTGCCCGTCTCCTCTTGCTGGTGCCCGTTAATGCATGAAGGCCAAATCCTGGCTGGCCTTTTCCATCTTCTCCAGTCTCATCATTTATCACTTCCTTTTTCCACACTTTCAACATTCACCCTTTGCTCCAGCCCTACTTACAGACATGCGGTTCTCCCACACAACATGCTATTTGATGTTTGGGGTTGTGTACTTAGTTGCTTCTGTGTGGTTTTTCTCCTTCCTCTAGAATATGGGGTGAGGCGAGTGGAGGCCTTGTCTGTTCTGTGTACAGCTGCATTCCCAGAATTTTGAATGATTTCTGGCACTTCAAAGACACGTTTATAGGATTTGTTTTATAGATGATGGGATGAATTCTCCAGTACCTTTGCACATGCTGTACATTATGTTTAAACTGTCTTCCTTCTCCCAATGCCCTTCATGAGTTAAATACTATTTCTCTTGTAAAACTTAGTTAAAATATCAATTATTCCATGGAGATATTGCTAAGATCTATCCCTCACCCAAGAAATACACACACACACACACACACACACACACACACACATGCACAGTTGGGTAATCTCTCTCCTCTGAGCTTCCCTCATATACCACCTACATGTATAAGTCCCATGAACATCTGGCTGTTAAGAAAAGATTAATTCTCCCCCTTCATCCTGTAGAATTGTTACCAGAAAATGGCTGCCCAGGTACTGCATTATGTGGGGCCAATGTGACCAGCTCTGACAAATGGCTTGTGGGCACCACTTCCAAACCTAGCCCAAAAAATATTCCTGTGACACCCTCTAGTTTCCTCTTTTTTCTACCTGTTGACTGGATGTGAAGTATCCAAAAGAGAACTCTAAGGCCATGAGAATAGTTATAGCCACATGAAAACTACCTTGCAAACTCCTGCACTATTCTGCAATGACGGCAGGAAATGCCATCTATTGTGGCTAGCAACAGGGCTTGGGGCCCTTTGTTACTGAGGTTACCCTTCCCAACTTACACAGCATGCCTTTCCACAGCACAGAGTGCTGTCACTGCCATGCATCTCTCCTTGTCTGTAGTCTGAGCTACTTGGGGCAGGGAATGTGTGTCACATCCCACATGACCAGGGTGTAGTCCAGGGTCTGGCATATAACTTTGAGCAGTTAATCTGTCTGGCAGTGGGTTGATGACTCAGAAAAAGTAAGACAAGGCCAGTTATTGCTTTTCTCCCTGACAAAGGTTTTCCTGTGAATTCGTCTGCTATTTCCACTATAGATGATGTTTTACCTTGAGCATCACTGGGTCCCCCTCCTCTCTTCTGAGACACTTCACCTGTCTTCCCAAGGCCCTGTGCTGGCAGGCTGTTCATCTCAGGCTCTACCCACGGAGCTCACGGAGGAGAACTAATTTTTGAAAAGCCATCTATGCCTGACCTTTATTCTACCCTGCTCTGAAACACTTTATTTTTTTTTTTTTTGCTTTATGTGTCAATTTTTCCCTGCTCACAATGAAATTGTGCCTAATTTCTATTCTCCTTTCCAGCTTAAACTGGTCATTACTGCTTCTTGCTTTGGTGGCTTTATTCTGTTGATCCCTACATTCAGTTGAGATTTTAAAACCAAATTAGGTAGGCGTTATTTGTTTCTAAAACAAAGTGCAAAAACAAAGTGGACTTTTCAGTTCTAAGCTCACATCCAGCTCACCACATCAAGTAATCCACTGAGGTCTGGTGGGAAGATCACTTCAAATAATCATTAATAACAGTAGAAATTACCATCTCAAGGATCTATGTACTGGGCACTATAGTAGACACCTAAAATGCCTCATTTTTATGGTCTGTTCAGGATACTTGTGACATTGAACAGAGGCAATATTGATGAGTATGTCAGGATACACAGCATACTCCTAGACTTGCCCAGAAATAGCAGTTCAAATGGTGACCCTGGCCACATGTTAAATGAAGGAACAGTGACAGTGTGGAGCAGGCAGCTTATCAGGTCACACAGCTTGGGAGGTGGGAGGATTCAAAGACAGGTGTGCCTGACCCCAAAGCTCATGTTCTATTGCCTTTGTCTAAAGTCCTGGGGAGAGTGGAAGAAGGTGGGAAGGCAGAGGGTGGAAGTGAGGAGAAGGGGAGATGAGGGTGATAGACTGGTTATATCAGCCTGATCAGCTGATCAGAACCCCAGACTGCCATTCCCACTGCCTAGCTGCCCCCTTCTGGGATGCAAAGACACATGGAGAGTATGGTGGGAAACAGTCAACACATGTTCAGTAATGATGACTTTCTAAATTTTTCTTGGAGAAAGAAAGAGAAAGTGAGATAAAAGCAACCAAAACAGAGGCTTGGGAACCACAAGGTAATCTAAAGAGGTTCATGGGAAATCAAACTCTTGAGGCTTCACAGAAGACCCCAGGTTTACCAGAAATTGTAACTTATGTTTCAGCTTTAAGACTATTTCATGACTCAACCAAAGTTGTCAGGAAATTGTTTACCATTGCATATGCAGGTGGGTTTATACAATAAAGCCTCACGTTAGCAAATGCTTATCACAGAATAAGAAACTTCATTTGACTTGTGAATGCTATATTGTTTCAAATCTGTTACTTTATAAATAAATGTTTTACTTCTGCATTATACATTAGCTAACATGCCTTGGTTGCATCTGAAGAAATATGAAATTTAAAGAAATGACAAGCACTTCAACTGAATAAAAAATCACTCCCACGGGGTATCTTAAATGGCAGTTCATACTGAGTCACTTGATTGATGTGACTCTGCCTATTGCCCTTCAAGTGCTATAAACAGATATTTATCCAGTCCACATCCAGCACATTAGTTCGTGGAAAGGTACAATTATTTCTGCAAGTAAATCTACCAAATGTTAGAAATGAGTTAGGAGTCAGCAACATGGAGATTGAGTTCTGAAAGTTTTAGGATGGAAAAAGTTGGTAAAGAAAACAGCAGAGAGAAAGAGAGAAGGTGCATTAAAAAATCTTCAACCCAAATCATGATAGGCTCAGGGTTGGGGAGAAAAGCTGGGTTTTCCGTTTTTCTGATAGCTGCTGGTTCTGATGCTGTCATTTGCATAACAGCTCACTTTTCCATTAGATCTCAGGTCCCTGACAGGTCAGCACTGACGGTACAGGAGATGCAGCTGAACAAATATCCATTTTTTAAACAAGGTAAAAGAAATGTTTTAAACTGAAACTGCTGCCACTAATATCTAGCTGTGTTTCTACCAATCTGTGTTCTTACATCTTAATGCTTTCCTGTATTAATAGCCTTTCCTGAAATCCCCTGATGAGCTCTGTTTGGTTAATTCATTCTCCTCGGCCATCAGTGATCTAGAGAATTCCTGAAAGGTCATCTTGCCATTCAACAATGCTGTGACACAGACTGGTGCAGCGTCATTTGATGAATAGGAAGAGTCTTAGCCTCCGCTGGTAGTACATGTAAGGCTGCAGTGAAACCACCATTTGCAGATGAGGCATATTTTTGCCTCTGGGAAAATGCAGGCATCAGCTGTCAGTTCATTTTGAGTTTACAAAATGAGCTAAGTTTCAGGAAATTGTTTTATACCCTTCAGAAATGATCACAAAGGAGTTATCTTTGTCTCTTACATACTCAGGAAGACTTGTAAATGTCTTCCCCATCTAATCTTGTCCAATTATGTCTCTTTATGATAACCAGTGGGAAGGAAAGGTATTGCCCATCAGCACTTAGTGCTGAAATAAGACTCAGCAAATTATCCTCAGTTGAATGATTCATTTCCTAGTCTCCTCAATTCATTTGAGTGATATTACAACATATGCGCACAACTGCAGGGTTAACTAGGTATTATTTATTAAGCATTTATTATGTACCATGCCCAGGACTAAACATTTTACATTCATTGACTCATTTATGCCTCATAAATACAATTTGAGGTAAATACTATTATTATCTCACTTTATGGATATTCAAGAACAATATTTAGTAGAAGAATTAAAACACAAATTTGTCTTACTCCAGACAGACTTATAACTTCTGTAGAATGATTCTAGGAGTGGCTAAGACTACAGATTCTAGGTCATCTCAACCACTGTAATGATGGGGTCCAGGATATGCTACCCCAAACTATGGTAACTTGGCATGTTGAATATTTTAAACTGAAGGAGTTTGGTAAAATCAAAGAGGCAGGAAGTTCACTCTGACTTTCTCCCTGTCCTTATATCCTGAAACAGATCATATATTCCTTATGACACGTGCCCTCCCTATACGCAGAGGAAAGGAGAATCCTTGTCTTTGAAGACATAGGGACACAAAGAAGAATCCTAATGAGCAGGCCTTGATAAGTTTCCCTTATTTATTACAGTACCTCATACTCATTAACCTGTACTATTTTTCCACAACTGTCCACTCATTATCAAACCCAGCACAAAAATGCTCATGGCCAACTGTTTCTGTGGGTCATCCCTTCCCTGTGAAGTTTCGCATGTCACACAAAACTTATAAATAAGTGGGTGTACTTTTCTCTGGTTAGTCTGTCAGTTTAGTTTTCAGACCCAGAAATCCTAAGGTGGTCAAGAATAATGCCCCACCTCCTGCTGTGGTCCCAGTTGATGCTAAGCACAGCACTCTACAGTGGACATCATACTATCATTTATATAAGGAAACTGAAACTCCAAGCATTTACATGACTGGCCTAATTTAGGGCTGTTAAATGGGGTGAAAACCCAGGATATAGTTCAGATGATAGCAAAAAATATTTTAATATAGGTATGTCCAAAAAATAATTCCTTCTCTGAAATTCAAATTTAACTTGTGTTTGTATGGCAACCTTAGGCTGAAGTACCAGTTCTGGTGTAACACGAGCTTCTCCTCAGAGCCCAGGGCTCTTTCCACTACTCCATGGGAGGGGTCTACACTCCCAACCCAGAGCTGCAAATGGACAGGTATAGAAACTGCCTCAGTCAGACCATCACATAGCCGTGGAAGCTAACATTTGGCACTACAGCCACATCAGCTTTGTAGTTGGAATCTAATGCATACACCTTGGGGTCTAACATTACAACTTTTTTTAATAAGTCAACTTAGCTTTTGTTGTAAATCCTCCTTCTCCTGGGATAGTGGAAATAAAGCTTTCTGACCCTCTCCCTGGATGTGCCAACATGAACACAGAAATACAATAGAAAGTGTATATTCGTCTGGGTCTCATTCCTGACACTGGTTCCTAAAGCCCTGGGAATTTCCTGGGTAATAGCAGCATCTTTTATTGTAAGTAGGTGGTTCTGGGTGGGCTCTGCTTGGGTGCCTGAAAGGCAGAAGGCCCAAGTCATGACTAGAAGCTTGGAATTTTCAGCCTCACCCCTCCATACTCCAGAGAAAGGGGAGCGGATAAAAACAGAGTTAATAATAGGTCAAACCTGTGTCTCAACAATTGGAGTTTGGAGAGATTCAAGGTTTTTAAACACATCCATGTGGTGTACTGGGAGGGTGATGAGTCTCAACCCCACAGGGAAGAATGAAGCCTTCTGCTGGCTCAAGGGAGATCCCTCACAGTAACAAAAAAGTGTTAGAAACCATTTCTCACATGGGGTAGACCTTCTGTAACCTCCATTGATCATGGCACCAGCTTCACTGGGCAAATCGTACAAGTCTTAATGAAAGGTAATGGATGTACCCCAGTTCACTAATGCATTCATCTACTGAAGCACATCCTGATTTCCTTAGGCTTTTAGCCATGATGAATAGAGGTACTGTGTAAAATTGCATGGTGAATTTTGTTGAGAAACAGTTTTTCAAAGCAGTTGTCTAAATAACAGCGACGTAATTCTTGGATCCTAAAGTGAGACTTATCTTTTCAATGGTAAGATAGTTTTTAATGGTTCTTTTTTGTTTTATGGATTTTTGTGTATCTTGAATACAAATACTTTATAAAATATGTATTTGCCAACATTTTCTCCCAGTGTGTAATTTGTGTTTGGGTTCTTTGAACAAGATTTTATAGAGTAGAAATCTTAATTGTATAAATCCCACATGATGTATCCTTTTTCTTTTTTGTATAGGATTTTGGTGTTGGTGGTTCAAAGTCATCAGCAAGAGTGTATAGATTTTCTTTCTTTTACATAGAATTTTTATAATTTTACACCTAAAAATTGTCTATGGAGAATGTTGAGTGAATTTTTGTGTAAGTTGTAAAGCTTCTGCGTACCTTCTTTGCATTCTGTATGTTCTCCAACAAATTATACAAGACATGGGAAATTCCTGCAAATTGGGGTTTGATTTTCCAAAATTTTGTGATTCATCAATCGAGCCACGAGGGGGCGCCACCTTCCTCGAGCTGTGAGCCCTCGTCCCATATCACATACAACTTAGAAATAAGTGGGTGTTCTCGGCCCACCGTGGCCCTCAGGCGACACCTTTTCCCTGTCTGTGGACCTGCATGGCGCATGCGCGGTCAGGCCCCAGGACATCCTGCTGGCTCTGGCGGCAGCCGGGATTCCTCAGGCTCCCGTGCTGCACCGTCCAGGACACTGCCGTCCGCGGCCGCCGTGAAAGCTCGGTTTTCTGAGGAGATACGGAACGGAAAGGTGAGGAGAGGCTCCACGTGTGTCGCCTGCAGAGCGCTCCCCTTCACGGGCCTGCGGAGGAAGGCCTGCGGCAGGGAAAGGGGTCTCAGTTGAATTTGGGGGAGCGGCTGACGCGACGGGTGGAGTTGAGGGGGCGGGTGGGTCCGGGACACAGCTGAGTCCGTGCCGGGGCGAGTGAGCGGCGCCCAGCACGTCCCCAGGAGCCCGTGCAGTGGGTGGATTGGCCGCACCTGCGGGAGGCCCTCCAGGCTCCAGGCGTCCTTCCTGACAAGGCTCTGAGACGGTAATGGGGCAGAGGGGACTTGGTTGCTGAATGGCCTGCTTACCTGGGGTTCAGGTCTTGCGGTGTGCTGAGCACACACGGTGGGTTCCTGAGAAGAGTCCCCTGTGTGGGGCCCGCCTGGGAGGCTCTCCCCAGTCTCAGCACGGCACTGACACAGCCCAGCTTCCCGAGGGCTGCTCCCCATCTGTGGCCTGTGACCGGACCTCGTGCGCTGCCTCCAGGGGAAGAGCCGAATTGGTGAAGCAGAGGGCGCCCTGTGTTCTGTTACCCCACCCGCTTCTGCTTGGGCGCCACACAGGGTCTCGGTTTCTGCAGCACTGCATTGTAGTGGGATGAAAGGGCACCAAGCTCCTGCTCCGCTTTCCCAGGACGGCTGTACGGATGGGGTCCCGTGCAGTTCCACCAAGCCTGCAGGGTGTTTGCTTAGTTTCTGTGAGAAGTGCGATGGAATTTTGGTGAGGGTCGCAGGGGTTGTGCACATTGCTGTGTGTGGAGGGACTTGTAACAACCTAACTCTTCCCGTCCATGTCTGCAGGGTCCCCAATTTTCAGGTCTCCAACCTCCTCAGTTAAGTTTGTTCTTATGTACCTGTAACTTCTGGAGAAAATTCCTGAACTAAATACCTTTGAGCCGAAATCAGTCAAAGGGAGAAATAAAGTGGGAGAAACTCGTTTGTTACTTACTAGTAGTCATCCACTTCAGCTTGCCCGTGTCTGTCACAACCAGGCTTCAGAAGAAGGGGCCCCACCGAACTTCTCCAGTCCAAATATGCCCTCTCTGGCCCTCGTAATTACCTGTTGATAGAGAGATGGACTATTTCTCTCCACTTCTTGTAAGCACCTACTGATGTGGAGATGCACGAAGGGTAGGTGAGATACTTTGGAAATACTACAGTTTTTTCCACAGCACTTTAGTCTTATTTATTTATTTCTTTGGTATCATTAATCTACAATGACATGAGCAACATTATGGTTACTAGTTTCCCCACATCATCAAGTCCTCAGCACACACCCCATTACAGTCACTGACCATCAGTGTAGTAAGATGCTGTAGAATCACTAGTCTTCTCTGTGTTGGACAGCCCTCCCCATACCTCTCCTGGCACATTATGTGTGCTAATCATAATGCCTTTCCCCGCTTACCCTCCCTTCCCAACCTCCCTCCCCAAGGCCTTTCTCTTTGGTAACTGTTAGTCCATTCTTGTGTTCTGTGAATCTGCTGCTGCTTTGTTTCTTCCGTTTTTTTTCTTTATTCTTACACTCCACGTATGAGTGAAATCATTTGGTACTTGACTTTTTCCATCTGGCTTATTTCACTGAGCATAATACCCTCTAGCTCCATCCAAATTGTTGCAAATGGTAGGAATTGTTTTATTCTTACACAACACTTTCTTCTTTATGATGCACTTGTAAAGGGCATTATTTTCTTAATCTCTGATGGTTCGTTATTAGTGAATACAAGCAAACGACTTTT
Source organism: Manis pentadactyla (assembly GCF_030020395.1). NCBI lineage: Eukaryota > Metazoa > Chordata > Mammalia > Pholidota > Manidae > Manis > Manis pentadactyla. Next base: position 5,257,726 of record NC_080027.1, on the reverse strand, counting down.
ATAAGTTGGTTTGGTATCTTACAAGTTTACTGAATTCATTTTTAGTTCTAACAGGTCTTTGGTTAAGTAGGGCGGGTAATTGGAATTCTAAAATTCCACTTTTTGAACCCCAGGTCTTCCCAACATCCAAGGCCAAGTGGCTGCAAGGGAACCTCCCACAGGCCTTCTAATGAGCCCTGGACCCCTCTAAGGTGCCATTTGTTTGAACTGGGTGGAAGGGCTTGGCCTCTCTTGACAGGGTTTTATGTCTGCTGTGCTTTTCTTATGGTTATGTTGCAAACTAATTTACTTTCCAGCAATTTAAAACCTACAGAAAGCTTGTAGTGTCAGTACAGATTCACTTTATACTGAATTTCCTAGCATCTCACTTTGCCACAGTTTCCACTTCACATAAAATTTCTGTAGTGTCTACACCAAACAGGGACACGCTTACAGGGAAACAACATCTGACTGCAAATGAAGGAAGTATTAGGGTCTCCACATGATAATCCAATGCACAGAACCACCACAGCTGTCACCATCCGCTCCAGCTGTGTGCACATGTCTTACTATCCTGATGCAGTTTCCTTTTTCTGGAACTCTTCCCGAGACTTTACCTCAGTTGGTTTCTCTGGGACCTTGAATAAGCAGGATCACATAATATTTGTCCTTCTTGGAGGGGCGCATTTCCATGAGCATAATGGCTTTGTGGGTCCATCTGTGCAGCAGGTTCTAGGACTCCTTGTTTACTCCACTGTGTAGAGACCACATTGCTTTCATCTGTCTGTGGACACATGGGTCGTCTCCACCTTTTGGCTGTTGTGACTCATGCAGCTGTAAACAGAGGTGTGCAATATCTACGTCCCTGCTTTCCTGTCATTTGCGCAAATGCCCTGAAATGGAATTGCTAATTATATGTAAACTATGCTCGAGTTTTGGGGGACACTCTTCAAACACAGTGTTTTCAAATCAGCTTTGGACCATTTTTCTTTGTTTCTATATTTGGCAGAATAATGTAGTTTATGGATCAACCCTGTTTTGTTCATCTGTTCATCCCTTGATGGGAATTGAGTTGTGTCTACCTTTTTACTGTGGTGAGCAGTGCTGCTAAGAACTCTTGGGCCAGTTTCTGTTTGAACAGGATTTTCATTTCTTTGTGGTATTTATCTATGATCGGTTCTTTACCCACAATTAGGTAACTGTATTATATATTATGAGGAAATGCCAAGCTGTTGTATACAAGCTGCATGTTTTATATTTCCACAAGCCAAGGTTAGGGGCTCTAATTCCTATGCATCCTTGGTAACATGTGATTTTGAATTTTCCTGAGTATGGCCAATGCCATGTGCTTGCATTGGGTGGGGGTCTCTGTGGTCTAATTTGCATTTCCATAGCAACTGATGCTGTGTGAGACCTCTTCATGGGCTTGTTGAACATTTGTATGTCTTACCTGGAATCTTAATCCACTTTAAACATTTGTCTTGTCTTGTTGCCTTGTACTAGTTTGTGGTGTTTCCTGGGTTACAGGCTCTTTTTAGATGTACAACGTGGAGATATTTCCTTTCATTCTGTGACTGTTTTTCACTTTCTGGTTGGTGACTTTTAACGCAGAAAAGTTTTTAATTTTATGCTCTCTTCTGTTGCTTGTCCTTTGGTGTCAGATCTGAGAAATCATGGCTAAATCCAAGGTCATGAACGTTTATCCTCATGTTTTCTTCTAGACTCTGTTGTTTTTTAAATATTATGTAAGCCCTTTGTCTTTTCTGAGTTAATTTTTGTATGTGATATGTGTTAAGGGTGCAGTTTCATTCATCTGCATATTGACAGCTATTTGCCCAGCACCGTTTGCAAGGAAGACAATTCTTTCCCTAATTTAATTTTGTCCATGCTTGTCAGAAAGCAAGTGACTGTATATGGTTTGGGTCACTTCAGGGCTTTCCACTCACTTCTGTTGATCTGTGCATACAGTTGATCCTTGAACAAAATGGGGGGTTGTGTAGCTGACATCCCACAGAGTCAGAATACACATAAAACATCTCACTCCCCCCAAACTTAAGTATTAACCTAATCTCATTGCTTATTTTTACTGGAAGACTTACCAATAATATAAACAGTTAACACATACTTTGTACATTACACATGTTTTGTGCTGTATTATAACTGTAAGGTAAGCTAGAAAAATCAAGTGTTTCTAATTGTCTTAAGTCTTATGTGTGAGGTACCCTCCCTATACGAAGAGGAAAGGAAAATCCTTTTCTTTGAAGACAAAGGGACAGGAAGAGGAATCTTAATGAGCAGGCCTTGATAAGTTCCCCCTATTTACAACACTATCTCATACTCCTGAACCTGTCATATTTCTCCACAAATGTCCACTCCTTATCAAACCCAGCACAAATTGCTCAGGGCCAACTGCTTCTCTGGGTCTTCACTTCCTTGTGAAGTCTCCCATATCACATAAAACCTATTAATAAATGGGTGTGCTTTTCTCTGGTTAATCTTTGTCAGTTTCATTTTCAGACTCAGCAACCCTAAGAGGGTCAAGAACAACTCCCCCAGCCCTTGCAGTGTTCCCAGTTGATACTAAGCACAGCACTCTACAGGGGGCATTATTCTATCTCTCAGATGAGTAAATCGAAGCTCCAAGCATTTAGATGACTGGCCTAAGATAGGGTTGACAGTCTTGGGGTAAAAACACAGGATATAGTTCAGATGATAGCAAGAATTATGTTAATATAAGTATGTCCAAAAAATTATTTGTTCTCTGAAATTCAAATTTAACTTGTGTTTCTATGGCAACTTTAGACCAAAGTCCCAGTTCTTTTGTAAGATAGGCATTTTCTCTGAGCCCAGGGCTCTTTCTACTACTACAAGGGAGGGGCCTACACTCCCCACCCAGACCTGCGAATGGATAGTCATAGAAACTGCCTCGGTCAGACCCTCAAATAGCTGTGGAAGCTAATACTTGTCACAACAGCCATATCAGCCTTTTAGTTTGAGTCTAATCCATACACGTTGGGGTAAAACATTATAACATTTTAAAGAAGTAAACAGTTTTTGTTGTAAATCCTCCTTATCCTAGGATAGCAGAAGCAGAACTTCCTGACCCTCTTCCTTGGATGTGCCACTGTGAACACAGAAATACAACAGAAAACATATTCTGGTCTTTGCCTCATTCCTGATCCTGGGCTCCTAAATCCCTGGGAATTTCCTGGGTAAGAGAGTCTTTTATACTAAGAAGGTGGTTCTGGGTGGGTTCTGCTCAGGTGTCTGACAGGCAGAAAGCCCATGCCATGATTAGAAACTTGGAATTTTCAGCCTCAGCCCTCCATTCTACAGAGAAAGGGGAGGAGATAAAAATGGAGTTAATAATACATCATACAAGTGTCTCAAAATATGGATTTTGGAGAGCTTCCAGGTTGGCAATCACATCCATGTCGTGTACTGGGAGGGCGATGTGTTCCAAACCCACAGGGAAGAATGAAGCGTTCTCCTGGCCCAAGGCCGAAGCCTTCATAATTACAAAGAAGCTGTTAGAAACCATTTCTCATTTGGGGTACACTTGTGAGCACCAGTGATCAAGGCACCAGCTTCACTGGGCAAATCACTGTACATTTCACTGTACAAATTGTAGTGAAATGTAATGGATGTACCCCAATTTGCCAAAGCATTCATCTGCTGAAACACATCCTGATTTCTTTAAGTTTTTAGCCTTTATGAATAGAGCTATTATGTAAAACTGCATTGTGGCTTTTGTTGGGACATAGTTTTTCAAAGCAGTTGTATAAATACTGGTGATGTAATTCTTGAATGTCATGGTGAGAACTTTTTTAATTGTAAAATATTTCTAATGGCTCATTTTTGTTTTATGTATCTTTGTATATCTTGAGTACAAATCCTTTATCAAAAAAGTATTTTGCAAATATTTTCTTTTAGTTTGTGTCTTGTGTTTGGGTTCTCTGAGCAAGGTCTTTTAGAGTAGAAATTATAACTCTATAAAGCACATGTGATTAATTTTCTTTTGTGGATAGGCCTTTGGTGTTGGTTTCAGCAAGGTTGTGTAGATTTTCTTGCTTTACCTACAAATTTTATAATTTTGCATCTAAAATTTGACTATGAAAAATTTTTTTATTAGTGTACCACTAAAAATTTTTAAAAATTAAAGTATTATTGACATACACTCTTATGAAGGTTTCACATGAAAGAACACTGCGGTCACTACATCCACCCATATTATCAAGTCCCCTCCATGCCTCATTGCAGTCACTGTCCATCAGTGTAGTAAGATGCCGCAGAGTCACTACTTGTCTTCTCTGTTCCACACTGTCTTCTCTGTGGTCCCCCACACCATGTGTGCCGATTGTAATACCACTCAATCACTTCTCCCTCCATTCTCACCTGCCCTCACACCCCCTCCCATTTGGTAACTGCTAGTCCCTTCTTGGAGTCTGTGAGTCCGCTGCTGTTTTGGTCCTTCATTTTTACTTTGCCTTTATACTCCACAAATGAGGGAAATCATTTGACATTTGTCTTTCTCCACCTTGCTTATTTCACTGAGCATAATATCTTCCAGCTCCAACTATCTTGTTGCCTATGGTAGGATATGTTTTTTCTTATGACTAAGAAGTATTCCATTGTGTTTATGTACCACACCTTCTTTATTCATTGATCTCCTGATGGACACTTAGGTTGCTTCCATATCTTGGCTCTTGTAAAAAGTGCTGCAACAAATATAGTGGTGCATATGTCTTTTGGAATCTGAGAAACTATATTCTTTGGGTAAATTCCTAAGAGTGGAATTACCGGGTCAAATGGTATTTCTATTTTTAGTTTTCTAAGGAACATGCCAATGGGAATTTCGAGTTAATTTTGGTGTAAGTTGTAAAGCCTTTGCCTACTTCATTTCATTCATTTCACTCTCAATCAAAGTGGAGAAGACACAAGAAATTTGTGCCCATTGCGGCTTGAATTTCCAAAGATTTGTGGTTCATCAGTTTAGCCACAAGGGGGCACCACCTTCCCTGAGCTGTAAGCACGCATCCTGCAATGCTCACCGTGACCCGCAAGCGGCGCCTCTGCCCTCTTTGTGGACCAGCAGGGCTCATGCGCGGTCAGGACGCAGGCCTTTTCTCCTGGCTCTGACCGGTGCCGGTATTGCTCCGGATCCCCTGCAGCTCCGTGACACCTTGGGCCGCGTCCACAGGGGCACCTCGGTTTCCTGATGAGCTGCAGTATGGAAAGGTAAGGAGAAGCTTTTCGTGCATCTCGTACTGAGCACTCCTCTTCAGGGGCCGGGAGAGGAAGGCCTGCGATGGTTAACTGAGTATTTGCGGAGTCTGGGCCACGAAGGGTGCAGCTGAGTTCAGGGTGTGGCGCTCGGCACTCAGGGAGAGTTCAGGCCCGGGCTGAGACCTGGCTGGGGCGGGTATGTGGTGTCCAGCGCTTCCCCGGCAGCCTGTGTCTCCACGCTGTGTGCCTCGGGCCCCTTGCAATTGGTGGATTGTCCACACCTGCGGGAAACCTTCCAGGCTGCAGGCATCCTTCCTAACAAGGCTCTGAAATGGGAATGGGGGCGGAGGGGAGTTGGCTGCTTAAGCGGCTCGCTTACCTGTGCTTCAGCCTTTGCTGAGCGCCCAGCACACAGGGTGGTTTCTTTCGTGGGGTACCCGAAGTGGGGTCCACCTGGGAGGCCCCCCTGGGCACAGCATGGCGCTGACCCAGCCTGGATCCCTGAGGGTGGCCAACACCCACTGCCTGCGACCGGGGCCTCGTGAGCTGGTTCTTCATGCCGAGCAGGTTGGGGGATGAAGGGCACTTGGTGTTCTGTTTAGACTCCCGCTTCTATTTGGGCGAAACATGGGGTCTCCGTTGCTACAGGTCCACAGTGTAGTGGGAGGTCAGGGCACGATACCCGGGCTCTGCTTTCTCATGTCGGCTGTGGGGATGGGGTCCTGTGTGGTTCTATTCAGCCTGTTGGGTGTTTGCTTCTTTGTGAAGTGTGGTGGAATTTCGATGGGGGGGTCCCACGGAGTCTGAAGGTTCCTGTTGGAGGACAGGACTTGTAATAACCTAACCCACCCCCGCCCCATCCTGGCCTGCTGTGTCCACAGTGTTCAGACCTCAAGCTTCAAGCCTCTCGCCTCATTGGTTAGGCTTCTCCTTAGGTACTTCATTCTTTATGATGCAGTTGTAAAGGGCATTGTTTTCTTAATATCTCTTCCTGATGGATGGTTATTGGTGAACAGAAGCAAACAACTTCTGTATGTTGATTTTGTATCCTGCAACATTATTGACTTTATTTTTAGCTGTAACAGGTTTTTGGTGGAGCAGTGTGGAAATTGGAATTTAAAAATCCCAGTGTTCCACTCCAAGTCGTCCCAACACCCAAGCCCAGTGTCTGCAAGGGAATTTTACCACGTTCCTTGTAGTGACTCCCGCAGGCTAAGTAGTAGTCCACTTCGGGTGAACTGAATGGGGAGGGCTTGGTCTCTGTGACAGGGTGTGATGTCTGCTCTGCTTTTCTGGTGCAGGACTGACATGGTTGTTCTGCAAAGTAATTTACTTTCCAGCAATTTCAAGCACACAGAAAACTTGCAGTGTCAGTACAAACACTCTTTACACTAAATGTCCCATGGTCCCACTTTACCACACCTGTCACTTCACACAAAATTCTCTTGGCCTCTACCCTAAATAGGGACAAGTTTATAGGGAGCCACCACCTGACCCTAAATGAGGGAAGTATTATGGTCTCCACATGATAATCCAGTGCACAGACCCAGCACAGCTCTTTCCATATACCCCAGCTGTGTGCAAATGTCTTTCTATTCTGATCACATTTCCTTTTTCTGGAACTCTTCCAGGGACTTTCGCTCAGATGGGCTCCACCAGATCTCACGTAAGTGGGATCACATAGTATTCATCCTTCTGTGACTGGTGCATTTCACTGAGAAAATTGGCTTTAGGATCCATCCATGCAGCAGGTGCCAGGATGCCCTTGTTCACTCCACTGTGTGGAGACGACACTTTATTCATCCATTTGTCTGTGGACACGTAGGTCTTCTCCACCTTTTAACCATTGTGAGTCATGCAGTTGTGATCATAGGTGTCCAAATATCTAAGTCCCTGCTTTTGGCAGATGCCCTGTGGTTTCGGCAGATGCTCTGAAATGGAATTGCTGCTCATATATTAACTGTATCTTCAAGTTTCTGGGGACACCTTCCCCACGCTCCACACCATTTTCCAGGAGGCTGTGAACCATTTTCCTTTCTTTCTGTATATGGCAGAAAAATGCAGTTTACGGATCAACCCGTTTTATTCCATCCATTCACCCCTTGATGGGCATTTGAGTTGTTTCTGACTTTTTGCATTTCTGATCAATGCTGCCAAGAACTCGTGGGCCAGTTTCTGTTTTGAACATCATAGTCATTTCTTTGCAGTATTATCTAGGAGTGGATGTAGAACCACAATTAAGTAATTGTACTTTATCTTTATGAGGAAACACCAAGATGTTGTACACAGGCTGCACGTTTTACATTTCCACAAGCAAAGGATAGGGGCTCCAGTTCTTCTGCATCCTTGGCAATGTGTGATTTTCAGTTTTCCTGAATATAGCCATTCCCATGTGTGTGCAGGGAATTCTATGGGACACCTTTCCATGTGCTTGTTGGAGCATTTGTATGTCTTGGAGTCTCTCATCCATTTAAAAAGTTGGGATGTTGTCTTGTTGCACTGTACAAGTTCATGGTGTATTCTGGATAACAGGCTCTTGTCAGATGTACAGTGTGCAGATATTTTCTTCTATTCCGTGACTTTTTTCACTACTTGGTTGGAATCTTTTGGTGCAGAAAAGATTTTAATTTGGAGGAAATTAATTTATTCTTTCTCTTATTGCTTGTACTTTGGTTTCAGATCTGAGAAACCATAGCTAAATCCAAGGTCATGAAGACTTATCCCCATGTTTTACCTATTACATGTAAGCCGTTATGTATTTTGAGTTAATTTTTGTATGTGATATAAGTTAGGATTCATTTTCATTCTTCTGCATGTGGACAGGAGGTTGCCAAGCACCATTTACTGGAAAGACACTTTCTCTCCATAAGTTAATGTTGTCCACCCTTGTCAGAAATCAACTGGATATTTCCATTCAGGTACGTTGGTCTTTATATACAGTCGTCCCTTGAACAACATGGGGGCTAGTGGTGCTGACTCCCCCACAGAATCACAATCTACATAAAACATGTGACTCTGCCAAACCTTTGTTATCCTAAAACTGATTGTCTATTTTGACTGGAAGCCTTACCAATAATATAAACACTCGATTAACAATATTTTGTACATTATAACTATTATGTGCTATATTCTTACAGTAAAGTAAGGTAGAGAAAAGGTAACGTTTCAAATTGTTGACTTAACATTTTCCCAATATACTTGTGGGGAAAAATCAGTTTAAGTTGACCTGTGGAGTTCACATGCCTACTGTCCAAGGGTCAACTGTGTATCTTTATGACAGTGTCACAATGTTTCATTTACTGCTCACTTTGTACTAAGATTAGATTTTGGGAAGCCTGTGCCTCCAGCTTTGATTTTCTTTTTCAAGATTCTGCTCAAGGGCTCATTGTGGTCCCTTGCAATTTAATATGTGACAGGATCAGCAGGAGCAATTCTTCCCAAAAAGCTTTGGGAATTTTCATAGGAAACACATTGAGTCTGTAGGGTGCATTTGTGCCATTGCCATCTTAGAGATATTAAGTCTGCCATCACCACAGCAGGACCTTACATTTATTTTGCTTTTCTTTATTTTTCCTATTATCAATGTTTTATAATTTTAAATGCATAATACTTGCACTTAAATTAAGTCTGTTCCCCTTGTATATTATTAATGTTGACATTATTTAGTAGAGAATTTAAAAATTCCTTTTTTGATTATTCGTCGCTAATGTATACAAGGAAAACATGTTTGTGTAATGTTCTTTTTTCTTGTAACTTCGCTTAGTTAATTTAGAAGCTTACATTTGAAATTTAAGTGTTCAGAGCGTTGGGATTTATTAATTTAGATATTTAGGATTAAAATAATACTGCATAATATTTAATAAATGGAGGATTGGAACACAGTGAAGAGTAGGGTTTGTTGTAGGGGTTTTGTTTGAAATAAGACAATAGGAAGAGAAGGGGTTAGAACTATGGATAGGGTACAGGAACGGGTTAGGGTACGGGAATGGGTTAGTGTTAGGGTTAGGTTAATGTGATAGAGTGAGGCTATCAAATACAGCTAGGAGGCTTTAAACAAAATCCAGCCTTTTTCGACATCTTCCTCAGACTTTGCAGGCATGAAAGTGGTCTCAGGCTGCCTGGTAGTTCTGCTGGGTTCAGAACCCTAGGTGGGAAATCTTTCTGGCCACCCAGATTTATTATCATCTGCTCTCCAGTGCTGCAGTGGACAAGTCTGAGGTCGTTTTCCTTGATCTTTTGCATGTTTTTTGTCATTTCTTCTGTGTTAGTTTTTTAGGTCTCTTACTCATGTTTATCCTAGAAATTGTTGGTGAATTAACCACAATGTAAACTAGTTTTCCTTCATTGAGTTGAGTGCTCAGTGGGTCCTTACAACCTAAGAATTATGTTTTTGAGTTATTTAATATGTTCTTATACTATTTCCTTTGAAGATTTTCTCATTTTTCCCTTTTTTTGACTGCATATTAATTTTGGTATAAAACTTTTCAACATTGACTTTCCAGTGTTCTTACCTTTTTTTTTGTATTGTCCCCTTCTCTAAATTTTTGTTCTCCTTTCCGTGAGATTTCTTTAACCTCTGAATCCTTTCCTTGATTTTTTTTGTTTCTTTTCCATTCTTTCTGATTTTTTTCTTTTTAATAATAGGCCCTTATGAGATGAATGCAGCATCTTAGCTCAATGGAGATATTAAATATGATTTCTTTGAAGTTTTCTTCTTTTACCAGTATTGTCTGTTTCCACTATTATACTTTTTTTCACATTATTTTGGTCTTTTATCCTAATTATTGTGGGCTTACTCAGATGTCTGGTGATCCTTCTCTTTCGCTTATTTAAGAGGTGAGGCACTGGAGATCTATCAAGAAATGGAGTGTTCCCATTTGTGCCACGTGCGCTATATATGTCTGTGGGCTTGTATTCTGCCAGACTTTGTAGGGTGACTGGGTCCCCACGTGGCATTCTCTTTGCAGATACTGTTAGTTTATCTGTAAGTCTTCTCAGTAGATGGGTTAATTTTCCCAGAGGATGGCCCCTTGGTCTCCTGTTTTGGGAATATCAGACCAGATACTGGAGTTCTTGACCTGTGTGGAGAGAGTTCCTGTAGGCCTGGAGGATCTCGTGCTCTGACATGCACATGTGTACTTTCTAACCTGGTTTTCACCCCTATTTTCTTCACTGCCGGTGTTACTACATTGTTGCTCTACAAAAAAGGGGAAAGTGGAGTAGACTTGGAGCCTTACTGCTCCTTGCACAGGCTTTCAAATGGTCTTCCTGTTTCTGCCTTTGCCCACAAGCCACCTTCACAGGTGTTCCTGCAGCCTGTTTATGTTGATGCTGCCTCCTCAGACACTGAGGTTTCGCCATCCTCTGTGTCTCACATTCCTCACCATTTCAACATACATTTTGCATATGTTGTGGTGCAGGTATCTAGATGTCTCCTACTTTTACTTTAAAAAATGGATTTCAGTTTTTTCTAAAGGCTTGTTCTGTTGACTTTTCAAGAAAATAAAGGTGGTAGAGACATCTTTGCTCTATCATCATAAAAGTAGAAGCCCTTTGAACAGAGGAATTTCAAAGGATTTTGAGTAGAGAAATGTATTGAATGAAAAGAGAATGTAATGTTATGAAAGTTCTCTGTCCTTACTTTCACCTCTTTGTGACTTTCTAAATCTCTGTGCATCTTTGCCCTACAGTATCTGTGGGAGTTTTTTCATATAGACTGGAAGCTGGTTAGAGGCTTTCATATTGACCAAACTGTGCCAGATAAATAGCATATTTTCTGCTTGGGTATTGTTAGCCCCATAATGCTGGGGTGTACACTCTGTCCTTATTCTGTTCTGGCATGAGTTTGGAAGACAGTGTCTGCTCTGATCAAGGTCAAGCAGGTTTGACAGACAAAAGCAAAAGGCTTAGAGGGCAACTAACCATGGCCTCATTCATTCCACCTGCTTTTGTGCAGCTTGCTTAACCCATGATGGTCTATGACTAGTCTTATCTGGTGATAATGTGTGGAAACCTACCGCATCGCAAGTGGTAGGATCCAGTCATCATGAAGATTCTGTTTCCTGGAACTCGCTGGAAACTTACTTATTTTAAACGGAATGAGCTAGACCTGCAGTCATAAATGGCTACTAAGCTCCTTGGTATCCACTGTGGAAAATTGCCTTCTCTCTGTCCTCAGCATTTGAATATGCTGTCTATTGGGAGGAATTCTCCACTGAAAAGAAGCTCCCTGGTATGCCCATTCGGTTCTTCCCACCCCAGAATCTGAACACTGAGGGAACAGTACAGAAACACAGGACCAGTTGGAGGGGCTAGTAAGTGCACAGGGGTGATGGGCTGATCCTGGGGTAAGGCCAGGTGTGTTCTTGGGTACAGTCATGGAAATTCCTTCTAAGTAAACTGGTCCTCCGCCTTTAGTGTGAATTCTGTGACCTCCTACTGTACCGCCATGGTTTCCTTTCCCTTTTAAGTTGCCAGTGTTTATTTCTGTTGTTTGTAGTTAAGAACCGGATTGGCACAGACTGGTTGATCTTCCTATATCCTTCTGGTGACCCACAGTGAGCTAAATTTCTCTCTTGAAATGGTGTCCCAACACCTAGTCTTTTATGAGGAGCTTTAGTGACTGATTCGGACTTTAGGAAGCTCAGGTAATCATGTTCAAGGTTTTTATACTTTGTTGTTTCTCTGTGGAACTCGCATGTGTGGAATGCACCAGAAATGAAAACACACACACATCTACTACACAAAAGGAGAATATATGCTCCCCTTTCTTTTCTTGTCTTACCTTCTCAGGGAAAAACTGATGTGGGTTTCATTAAATCTTTTTTTAATTTTGTTTTTCATTAAAAATTTTTCTTGTGGTAAAAACATATTACGGAATTTACTATCTTAACTGCTTTTAATTGTACGTTTCAGTAACGTTAAGTTTATTCACATTGTAAAACACAGTTCCAGAATTTTTTCACGTAAGTCTTGTATGATTATAAAGAGAGGATGGCTCAGTTGAGAGAAAGAAGACTGTTTTTATAGAAGAATAACCTTTTTGCCATTTTACATAAAGCAAGTTAAAAGATTATTTATCTATAAAAACTTTTGAATTTTTGTAATTTTAGATGATACTTGTGGAGTATTAACTTTGTACCTAAGCATTAGTTATATTGGTAACCAAATAAGTTTACATAAAAGTTTCCTTGTGTAAGTAATGATTTGGGGCCAGCTGTGACAGCATTTCCCCATTTTACTTTGTTAATTGGAGCCTGAAGTAGACTGGAGATGGTTGCAGCTGGTCTTGAGGATGTGCAGAAAGGCTCATTACCCAGCAGTGGTTCATTGTGGCATCTCTTCTCCTTTTCTTTTCCATGAATAGAGACAAGATATATTGGCATCTTGTAACCACTGGTGGGGGCTCAGAAGTGTACCACAAAATCTCCTACGTTTTATGAAGCTGTGTTGTTCCCAAGTGACGTGTTTATGTAAGACTTTTGGGAGAACATTGTGAGGGATATATTTAGTGTATTTGGGGTTGTCTTTTGAAGCATGAGGAAACAACTCTCTTAATTAGCAGATTTTCAAATCCCTGATTCACACATATATTATTCAAAAGAAAGAGTTATTCATATGTATGTGTGTCACACACACACATACCCACACATAAATATATGAAATGCTGTTTATACAACGGTCTCACAGGAAGTTGTTAGAAAGGGTTATTTAAAGTTTTCAAACTGAACTGGTTACTTAGTGGTCCTTTTGTCATTATTTCTTTTTCCCAGCACTAAAATGAATATGAAAGCAGAGAATATTAGAAAAATGAGAATGAGAATGAAGAGTGGGAGTAATCAGTTTTATCTTTCAAGGAAGACAGAAAACATTTGGTCTATGTGTTTTTTTAAATATCAAGATATTACTGATATACAGTCTTATGAAGGTTTCACATGAAAAACAGTGTGTTTACTACAATCACCCATATTATTGAGTCCCCCCATATATCTTTTTTTTTGGATCATTCTGTATTTACCATTTTGGGCCCTCCTTTGTTGTCTATCAAAAATAGTTTCCAAATACAGGTAACTTATTTTTAGATACATGTCATTCCTTTAAAGGACTGTTATCGTTAATGTAATCATTTCTCTGCTATAGGCTATTTAGTTTGTTACTAGCCATATTAGTTTGCAACTGGCAAGCTATTCCAAAGAGTTTGTTCAATTGAATGTTATTTTAGAAAGTACATTTTCATATTAGGCTATTTCACTATTTGTTTTAGTAATCTGCCACAAAAAAAAAATACTTTGGGGCATACTGTTGTCAGGCTATGATGGGTTATGTTGGTGGTCCCGGATGAGTTCAAGGTCAAGAAATAGTCACTTGGTGAAATGGAAACTAGGAAAAGTTAAGATGTTTATTATCTGTGTTGCTGGCAAAACCATAATTGTTTTTCTCAGGGCCTAGGACTTCCCAAAGTCACAGAATAAAGATAGCTCTCTGCCCAGAGCATCCATTTGACTTGAGGATTTTGAATACATTGTGAAACATAACAAGGTTTAGTAGCAAGACAAACACTGATATATTGTGGGGCAGGATGCCTTGACTGACTTCCCTGAATTTTTAAGATTAAAATGCCATATTCAATTTAAGAAATTTAAGATTTAAGAAATTTTACATTAGCAAGGGCTACTTCAAAGTATATCCTCCAATCCTCTATATCATGAGTTGGGCCATTTGGTGAATATTTTAGACTTTGTGTGCCACATAGTTCTCTCCTGCATATTCTGTTTGGTTGTTTTGTTTTGGTTTCTAACCCTTTAAAAATGATAAAAGCACACTTGCTCACAGGCTCCTCCATTGCTAACACCTGCTGTAGACAGTCCATTCACATTTCCTGCTACCTCCTGGGGCTCCTGAGTGATCACACATGAGAAACACAGTCTTGGCTGTTCCCAAACTCTCCTTCATTAAAATTAAGCATATATTTAGGCAGAATGGAAAAGAATGTAGTGATGGACAGAAATTTTGACCTATGTTGAAGCCCAACTGGGTGCAGCAGTTATGTGCTAATAGAACTCTTCAGAGACATAAAGGGAAGCTAAAGTTCCAAATTTCATTGTTGTTCACAGGAGATTTTGCTCTGTCTTTAAAATGTAGACATTATTAACATAGGGTTAATGGCTACATCTACAGAGTGAAGCCCTGCAAGTAGCCCCACCCCATTTGCCTCACCTCATTACCCAGTTGGTTGCCAAATCCTGTCTTTTCACCTCCTGCATAAGTCGGCACTGTTTCTGTCTCAAAACCCAATTTGAACAGGCCTTGTTGTTGATCTTCCTCTAATTGACCAGGACTCTCATTACTTCTCTCTCCCCCGTGCCCAGAAAACCTTATTACTCTTAGGACATTTATTATCTTGGAGTGTTTTTTTTCGTGTCTTTGACTTCAGCTAGGCTCTGAGTGCCTTGTGCTTGTCCTCAGCTGTCTCTGTGGTGTCTTTACTGTAGTGTCTGTCACCTGTTGTGATGCTAGGAACACAGAATGTACTCAACAAAAATTGTTATGTGAAGGGGCAATAGCTACATGTATTTTCAGCTGAGTGTGTGTAACCAGTTCTTTTGGGTCTCGCCTCATCCAGCATTTGCCCACCTGTTCTAATAGCAGTCAGAGCCAAGTGTCTCCAAAGCAAGCTTAGTGAACCTTCTGGTTTTTATGATGAAATCTGTTTGTGAAATTGCCTCAATTAGAAGCTCGCATATCCTGCAGTTAATATTTTCTTAGGAAATTTGTTCTGAATTTAAAAATCAGTATTATTCTGTCTAAAACATCACTTACCTAATCAAGGAGGTCTTCACTTCTCTTACCTTCTGTCCGAATGTTTAGTCTTCCATTTTCACTTTACTTTGCTGTCTTCCACAGTGTTCTACAGTGATGAGGCCCTGGGGCATGTCTTTCTTTAGAACAATGCCTTGTGCTGTGAATATTGAAAGGCCACCCCGGTTGTGCTTCCAGCCATTTATCTTATGTAATCCAAACTGGTGATTTTCTTTCCATTAAATTTTTTCTCTCATTCTTAGCCTTATGCAGCAAAGTGAATGAAAAGGAAAGAGAACGCTTAAGATACTAGGGCCGTGTTAATGCCAATGTTCACCCAGTAAAGCCTGTTAACAGGAGGGTCAAAGGTAACGAGTAAGTTTTCCTCTGCCCCTATTTTCATGTGACCTCTCCCAGGTCCACAAGATGTATCTTCTTTATTAGGTTCTGCTTGCAGCTTTATGATCACCATGTCCCTCATATTAGTGTCTATAATCCTTGATTTTAAATTTGGACAGTATTTACTTCTTTCTTTAAAAGATGACAAATTTGCATTCTTAGAACTTCTCTCATCTCACCCATTTGATTTATACACGGAAAATTGTTAGTTTTTAAGTCTCATTCTCTTCTGTAACTAATAACTATTATAAAGTAAAAATTCAATACATGTTATATTTGTATTGTTTTAGACATGTAAATACTGTTCTCTACAGAGCTGTTCAGTTGTGTGAGCAGTGAGAGGTGGGCAAATAATCCTATTTTACTAAATTACTGTGGTTTAAGAAGGACGTAAATGTCAATAGCCAAGAGATTATCTTTCTTATTTGATATTTTTTCTTTCCACTTACTCCTCTGATATGTCTTAAAATTTTATTGCTGGTTTCTTTTCCTGTTAAGCACAAGAAAACTTTTCCCATGCAATCTCAGTTGGTGCTTGTAGACACACCTGCTTGCTCTTCCATCTTGTACCAGTAGGGTTTGAATTGGGAATTTAAAATCCTCAGTAGCATATTCTTTTTTTTTGTATTTGGCATAAAAATTGCTGAATGAAGCTGTTTCAGACAACTGCATCGCACATATCCTACCAGGATTAGAACTGCCAACTGTGTTTTCCTTCTATACTCAGATTCCATAAAATGGAATATAGCATTAATGGTCCTTATCCACTAAATGAGGAAACTGCCCAGAGGCTACCCTCATGCTTAAAAGACATTTTTAGAAGGAGCCTGTGGTCATTTTCCACAGCTGCATCAACTCATAGTCTTAGAAAGAATGTCTTTAAAAATTCTGTGGGAAACCAGGTTTGCTGTGGCTCACTGAGAACCCGTGGTTGCCACTGTTCACTCGGGCCTCATCCTTTTCTTGCTCCTTGTACCATCCTATCAGTGAAGTGTCACAAGAGAGCATGGGAAGTGGGACAAACTTCCAGTGAGCCTGCTGTGGGCCCTCCTCACTGCTCCTGGGGCACTGGGTGGATGGAGCACATCCATGTCTCTGTCTGAGATGGTTGTTGAGCCCATGACCATCCCATTGTAGAATCGGTGAGTTCCTTAGTGAGCCCTGAAGAAAGGCTCTTGTGGGCTCTGCCAGTTGTAGATTTTATCAGGAGCTTATGAATGTCTCTCCCACTGGTTCTCACTGGAACACAAACAAGTACAGGTGAAGTAAGCTTTATTTTCTTTTCCTTTTTAACAGCTGTTTAGCTTGCTTTATTCTTAAAATTGTACTGTTTCGGTAAATGTGCCATTAAGAAAAGTGTCAGTTATGCTGATATCTATATAATTCAGAAATTTTCTTTTCATAGGCAGTTGGCACTACAAACAAAGTGAATTTATCATCCCTTTTCCTAAATGAAATAAAAATGTATTGTCATCTGAAATGGGGCTAATTTATCTTGAAGAGACTTTGTGTGTCTGTGCCTTCTCAAAAGACATATTATCTGATCATTGTTGTTATAGTAACAGAAGGTTGATTGTCCAGAATGTGCAATTTGCAGGTGTGCATTTACAAGCACTTCAGAGACAGTATATTTGACCATAAGAAATTCAGCAAGCCTATCTAGAGACAATAGTGAGTTTTTAAAATACTGTATTTTTAATTTCCATAGTATGAACTCTAATATATATATTTAAAAATAGATGCCTGATAAGTGAAGTGAATATAAGAAAACAGATCTTCCTCTTTTATTGGGGAATGCCTCAGGACAAAATATAAGAATGTATATCTTAAAAGGATGTGATTTCTAAATTTCTATTTTAAACTATTTCACATCATACTGTATGTTATTATCTCTGAAAAGAGGTATTATCTATTAATAAATCCTAGATATTAGATTATCACTCCCCTACTCTGCTTAAATGTGACAAAGAAAACAATTTAACCTCTTATTTCAGATTCATCAGGACACTCAAAAACTTTTGAATGTCAGAAAGTATTTTTTTTACACTATTCTTTAAAACCTGTAGTTAATAGAGTAGAAATCGGATTTACTCAAATTATGTTACTAGCATGAGGTTAATCTAAAGCATGGCACATTGGAGAGGGGCGGAAGATGGTGGCATGAGTAGAGCAGTGGAAATCCCCTCCCAAAACCACATATATCAATGAAAATATAACAAAGACAACCCCTCCTAGAATAAAGACAACAGGACACAGGACAATATCCTGACCACATCCGCACCAGACAGAACCAAGCACTTCACGAAAGTGGTAAGAAACAAGCCACAGCCCAGTGGGAGCCGAGCGCCCATCCCCCCAACTCCCGGCGGGAGAAGAATAGGTAGAGCGGGAGGGAGACAAAGCGCAGGACTGCCAAACACCCAGCCCCAGCCATCCGGGCCAGAGTGCAGGGCCCTGGATACTAGGGAAACAGGGCAGCAAGAATAGTGAGCGTTCACCGAAGGCCGGGCCCCGGAGGACATAAGAAAAGCAAGCGAAATTTTTTTTTTCCTGTTTTGTTTTGGCTAGCGCTTTTTGGAAGTCATAAAGGGATAGGGACCCCAATGCTAGGGAAAGAGGGCAGCAATACCGGTGAGCAGATGCCTGAGGCTGGCACTGGAGAATAAAGAAAAACAAGCAGCCACATTTTTTTTTTAATAAAAAAATTTTTTTTTCGTTGTTTGGTATTTAATCCCATCAGCATAAATTTATTTTTTTTTCAGTTTCACTTATCTAGGGTACCGGTCCCCACCCCCTCAACTTGTAGTTTGTCTTCGTCCTTGGATCTCAAGTGCGTCTCCTGTAAGGGAGCACGTCGGTGGTCTTGAGTCCTCAACCCTTCTTTTAACCCTGTGTCTTTTGATTGGAGCACTCAGAGCCTGTCTTTTTATTCTGACAATTGAGAGCTGTGACCTTATTGCACTTAAAAATTATTTTTTGTTATCATGAACCTACAATCACATAAAGAACATTATGATAACCAAGTACATCAATTCCCCCCCATGAAACACTTTACAGTCGCTGTCCATCAGGGTGTAGTAAGATGCTGTAGAATCCCTACTTGACTTCTCTGTGTTGTACAGTCCTGCCCATGACCACCCCACCCTACGAATAATTCATGTTAATCCTAATGCCCCCTTTCTTTCTCCCCGCCCTGATCCCACCCTTCCCACACACCCTGGCGAGTCCCTTTCCCTTAGGTAACCATTAGTCCACTCTCGGGTTCTGTGAGTCTGCTGCTGTTTTTTTCCTTCAGTTTTTCTTTGTTGTTATACTCCACACATGAGTGAAATCATTTGGTACTTGTCTTTCTCCGCCTGGCATATTTCACTGAGCATAATACCCTCTGGCTTGATCCACATCATTGCAAATGGTAGGATTTGTTTTCTTCTTATGGCTGCTTACTGTACTTTTTAAACTGGATTTCATTCTTCTTTTTGTTTGTAGTTTTGCTGTGTGCTTTCACCCTTGCTCTACTAGTTATGAGCAACAGCTTTGTCTTAATCGATATGTACCTATATCTATCTGTCGGTCTATCAATCTATCATCAATCATCTATCTTTCCATCTATATATCTTTGAATCAATCATCTTTTTGTCTCCCCATTTATCCTTGTGTACAGAAGAATTAACAACATAGCCTATGTCACTTTCCTACATTATGCTTCCAAAAATCTTGCAGGGTATCTAGGCCATAGGGAGAGCACAGGGTTCACTGAGACACTTGCAGGTCGAGTCAGAAGCGTGTACCTACAAAACCAAGAAATGGTGGTGCAGGAACTTGAAACTGTATATCTGTCCTCTGTCCTCTTTTACCTCCTTCTCACTTACTGACTGTATTTAGCAACGTTCATTGACTAAGTGCTCCCTGAAGACCACATGTATCCTTCCTCTGGGACTGTTGTCGACAGAGAAGTGAAGATGGTGCTTTGCTCACCACCATGTTTGAGGGACATCTGCATGATCACCGGTGATAGGACGAGGGACATATAAAAAGATAAACCAATTTATACACAGGAGCATTTCTGAGCAAAGAGTGAGTTGTGGAGTGACGTGTTTATTTGAGTGTCCGAACGTCCCTCTTTATGTGGTTATTACTCATTAACATTCGTAAACATCATAAAGCTCACTGATTTCAAAAGCCCAGATGCATATAATTACAGGAATTCAGTTGTTGAGGTGAGAAAAAATGAGAAGGAGTTTGCTGTCCCACTAAATCTATGGCTGGGCACTGCTGAAAACAAACAAAAAGTGTTCACGGTGGCTAGATAGGGCTTCTTTCTACTGACTGTCTCTGGGGACTCAAACAGACTCCATTTGTTACTTTGTTTGTTTCTCAGTTTCACTTGTGTAGGGTACCTGGTCCCGCCATTTTGGCTTGTATTTTGTCTGTGCCCTTGGATCTCAAGTGATTCTCCAGTAAGGGAGAACATAGGTGGTCTTGAGTTTTCCTCCGTTTTTCTAACACTGTGTCTTTTCATTGGAGCACTCAAAGCCTATCCTTTTATTCTGATAGTTGAGAGCTGTGCTCTTACTGCACTTTGAAATTATTTTTTGTTATCATTAATATACAATCACATGAAGAACATTTTGCTTACTAGACTACCCACTTCACCAATTCCTCCCCTAACCCCATTACGGTCGCAGTGCATCAGAATGGTTGGGTGCTGTAGACACCTTCACCATGTCCCCCTCACACTCCGCATTACAGTCGCTGTCCATCAGCGTGTAGTAAGATGCTGTAGAATCACTACTTGTCTTCTCTGTGTTGTATTGCCCTACCCATGCCCCGCCCACCCGACACATTATACTTGCTTATCCTAATGCTCCCTTTCTTTCTCCCCGCCCTTATCCTTCCCTTCCCACTCACCCTGCACAGTCCCTTTCCCTTTGGTAACTGTTAGTCCACTCGGGTTCTGTGAGTCTGCTGCTGTTTTTTTCCTTCAGTTTTTCTTTGTTATTATACTCCACAAATGAGTGAAATCATTTGGTACTTGCCTTTCTCCGTCTGGCCTATTTCACTGTCCATAATACCCTCTAGCTCCATCCACGTTGTGCAAATGGTAGGATTTGTTTTCTTCTTACGGCTGCTTACTGCACTTATTAAACTGGATTTCTGTCTTCTCTTTTGTCTCTAATTTCTCTATGTGCTTTCACCATTGCTCTCCTTGTTATGAGCAATAGCTTTGTGTTAATCGATATGTACCCATGTCTATCTGTCTGTCTATATATATATCTATCTATGTATCTATATATCTATCAATCCATCAATCATTTTTGCCTGCCCATCTTTCCTTGTGTACAGAACAGTTAACAACATAGCCTATGTCATTTCCCTACATAATGCTTCCAAAAATCTTGCAAGGTAACAAGGCCATAGGGAGAGCACTGGGATCACCTGAGACACTTGCTGGTCGAGTCAGCAGTGTGTACCTAAAAAACCAGGATATGGTGGTGCAGGGACTTGAACCCATGTCTCTGTCCTCTGTCCTCTTTTATCTCCTTCTCACTTGCTGACTGTATTTAGCCACATTCATTGACTAAGTGGTCAATGAAGACCACAAGTATCCTTCCTCTGGGCCTGTTGTCAGCAGATAGTAAACTTGGTGCTTTGCTCACAGCCATGTTTCGGGGACATCGGCATGATCACCGCTGATGGGAGGGAGGGAAAATGAAAAAGAACAGCAATTTCTAGACAGAAGCAGTTGGGAGCAAAGAGTGTGTTTTGGAATGACGTGTTTATTTGAGGATCCAAAGTTCCCTCTTTATCTGGTTATTACTTCTTTACATTCGTTAACATTATAAAACCCACTGATATCAAAGGCCCAAATGCATATCATTACAGCAATTCAGTTGTTGAGGTGAGAGAAAATGAGAAGGACGCTGCTGCACCACTTAATCTATGGCTGGGCACTGCTGAAACCAAACAAAAAGAATTCACGGTGGTCAGATAGGGCTACTTTTTAGTGAAAATGACTGGGGATTCAAACAGAATCCATTTGTTTGATTGTTTCTCAGTTTCACTTGTGTAGGATACCTGTCCCCACACCTTCGGCTTGTAGTTTGTCTGTGTCCTTGGATCTCAGGTGAGTCTCCTGTAAGGAAGCACGTAGGTGTCTTGAGTATCCATCCCTTCTTGTAACCCTGTGTCTTTTTTCTGGAGGACTCAAAGCCTGTTATTATATTCTGATGAATCACAGCTTTGCCCTTATTGCACTTTAAAAAATTTTTTTATCATTAATCTACAATGACGTGAAGAACATTATGTTTACTAGGCTCCCCTATTCACCAAGTCCCCCCAAAAAACCTCTTACAGTTGCTTTCAATCAGCAGAGTTGGATGCTGTAGACCCCTTCACCATGCACCCCCACACACACCACGTTACAGTCGCTGTCTATCAGCGTGTAGTAAGATGCTTTAGAATCTCTACTTGTCTTCTCTGTGTTGTACAGCCCTCCCCATGCCCCCCCGACCCCACGCATTATACATGCTTATCCAATTGTCCCTTCTCTTTCTCCCCGCCCTTATCCCTCCCATCCCACCCACCCTGCCAAGTCCCTTTCCCTTTGGTAACTGTTAGACTACTTTCGGCTTCTGTGAGTCTGCTGCTGTTTTTTTCCTTCAGTGTTTCTTTGTTGTTATACTCCACACATGAGTGAAATCATTTGATACTTGTCTTTGTCCGCCTGGCCTATTTAACTGAGCATACTACCGTCTAGCTAAATCCACGTCATTGCAAATGGTAGGATTTGTTTCCTTCTTATGGCTGCTTAGTTCACTTTTTAAACAGGATTTCATTCTTCCTTTTTTTTGTAGTTTTGCTATGTGCTTTCACCATTGATCTCCTTTTTATGAGCAATATCTTTCTGTTAATCAATATGTATCTGTATCTATCTATCTGTCTATCTATCTATCGATCGATCTATCTATCTATCTATCTATCTATCTATCTATCTATCTATCTATGAAGTTATCTATCTATCTATCTATCTTCCTATGATTTATCTATGATGTCTATCATCTATCAATCTATGTATCTATCTATCTATCATTTGTCATCTATCTATCTATCTATCTATGAGTCAATCATCTTTTTGTCTGCCCATCAATACATAGGTACAGAACAGTTAACAACATTGCCTATGTCACTTCCCTACATTATGTTTCCAAAAATCTTCCAAGGTATCTAGGCCGTAAGGAGAGCACTGGGTTCACTGGACACTTCCAGGTCGAGTCAGCCGCGTGTGTTTATAAAACCAGTAAATGGAGGTGCAGGGACTTGAACCCGTATATCTGTTCTCTGTCCTCTTATACCTCCTACTCGCTTGGTGACTGTATTTAGCCACAATCACTGACTAAGTGCTCCATGAAGACCACAAGTATCCTTCCTCTGGGCCTGTTGTAGACAGAAAAGCATACATGGTACTCTGCTCACCCCCATGTTTGAGGGACATCGGCGTGATCACTGCTGATAGGAGGAGGGACAAATAAAAAGGAACACCTATTTCTAGACAGGAGATGTTGGGAACAAAGAGTGTATTGTGGAGTGACGTGTATATTTGAGTGCCCAAACTTCCCTCTTTATCTGGTTATTACAACTTTACATTCGTGATCATCATAAAACCCACTGAATTCAAAAGCCCAGATGCATATTACTACACCAATTCATTTGTTGAGGTGAGAGAAAATGAGAAGAAAGTTGCTTCACCACTAAATCTATGCCTGGGCACTGCTGAAACCAAACAAAAAGAATTCATGGTGGCTAGATAGCACTATTTTCTAATGACCATCTCTGTGAACTCAAACAGAATCCATTTGTTTCTTTGTTTTTCAGCTTCACTTGTGTAGGGTACCTGTCGCCGCCCCTTTGGCTTGTAGTTTGTCTTTGTCTTTGGATCTCAAGCGAGTCTCCTGTAAGGGAGCACGTAGATGGTCTTGAGGGAAATATAGCTTTGTTTAGTATGATGCTTTCCTTTCTACCTACCTACCTATCTCTTTATCTATCTATATAATCTATTTACCTATCTATCTCTCTGTCATCTACCTATCTATGATCTATCATCTATCTAATATCATCTGTGTATTTATCTAATTAATCTATCATCTATATGTATGTGTATCAGTCCAATCTATGTATCAATCATCTGTCTGTCTATGTATCTGTTTTCTCACGTTTGTCAACATTATGTCACTAGGTGCACTTTGATTCCTCTATGTCTTTCTGAGTCTCAATTTCTTGTGTTTGTTTATGTGAGTTAGCTGTGTTTTTGGATATTGGGAGAAGTGGCCTTGGGTGGAACTTCTCCTGCGTAGGTCGCACGAGTCTGCTGGGTGTGGATTGTGTGGTTGGCATTCTGGGCTCTTGATCCTGTGTGGGAAAGGGCCTCCGGCTGCTCTGCCCCTGGGCCCTTACTGCTGTTTTGGCTGAATGAGCTTCCGGGCATATCAGAGGCCCCACACAGGGAGAAACCTGGGATTCCTGCGGGGTCAGAGGCAGGTGCATGCCCAGTAGTAGGACTTTTTACCTGTGCACCGATGTCACCTCAGCGGTTCTGCTTGGTGGCCCATCTCCAGAGATCATTCCTTTAGTCACTGGTTAAGGGAACTGCATTTTGGTGACATGCAGGGTACCTGTGGGCTGGTGGCCCATGGGCTTGCTGAGGTGTCAGGAATGGTAGCTTGTGGGGAAACTACTCCCCTCTGCTGTCAAGGTGTAGGTGGAGTTTCAGTGCATTTAGGCATTTAGATGTGAGTGAGGTCTATCTGAAATGGGATAGTAGTGTTGAGAGCTATGTTTCCGTTCGTATGAAAAGGGCGCTGTGCATAAAGTGTTCCGTGATGATGGCAGGAATTCTAGGAATGTTTATGTCCCCACACTTATTTATTTTCTCTTAAGGGAGGTGATTCTGAAGTAACTTTTTACTCACAGATGAAGGTGTTGCATAAGGTCATCCCACGTCAGCCATGGTGAGATGAAGTGGTGTAGTGGAATTAAAGTCTGTACACCTTGGCCTGATACATAGGAGACACACCGTGGGTGCTCTTTGCTGCTCTCCTCTCCTGGCTTATTACCTAACTAACTTGATTTTTCAGAGTGTTTCCAGCAACATTTCCAGCAAGATCTTCCTAAAAATGTCTAGAAACACTTGTCAAAGACATACCCAAAGGCTAGTGCAAAATTTTTCTCTTTCTGGTCATATTTTGCAAGATGTTTGCCCTATCCTGCATTTCTTTGTTACTTTTGCATCTCCTGTGATTGTAGACCGATAGGGGCAGTGGTGGACACACGCACATGCACATGCGTGCGTGCACGCGCGCGCACACACACACACACACACACACACACACACACACACACACACATGGCTGAGAGTTATCGGAGACCCTAGTTATCGGAAACTGCAGCCCACACTTTAAAAAAGAAACGTGCATAAGTTGTGTTCCTAGTGTTCCCCCTATAGGGAGCAGACTTCAAACTGCAGAGGTGGTTGGACACAGATAACTATGCATTCACCTAAGCACCGATATCTATGCATAGGCTCTCTCCATCCATCGTCTAAGTATATCTCTGTTTACCTATATATCTGTGTTAGTCTATTGAAGCTCATAACCAGAGTGTCATTGAGTTGGGTCTTAATCCATGGACACTTATTTCTCACCATTCTGGAACCAGAAGTCCAAGACCAAGGAATGTTTAATTCCTGGTGAGGTCCCTTCCTCTGACTTGCATATGGCCACATCCCTGCTCTGTCCTCACTGGGTCGAGGGAGAAAGCTCTCTCCTCTGTTCCTCTTAATAGCACTGATTGCATAATTTCAGCTCCACCCACACCCTCATGATATCTTCCAATCCTAATTACCTCCAAAGGCTCCACCTCTCAATACCATGACAGTGGGTTTAGGGCTTCAACCCTGACTCATTTCAAACATGAACTTCTGTGTGTGTGTGTGTGTGGTGGCTGCAGGGGGTTAGGAGGAGTGGAATATGGTGAGGTGAGGGCCCAAAAATTCATTCCATAACTTTGTACCTGTCATCTATCTATTGTTTATGAAATCTATCAATATCTATCATCTATCTGTCTAATCTAAACTACCTATATCATTTATCCTATCTTGTCTATCATCTGACATCTATATATTTCTTATCCATCATCACTGTCAATCTATTCATCTAATCTATGAATTTCTTTCATTTATCTAATGTATCTATTTCTAATCTATCACCTATCACCTGTCATCTGTCTGTCATCATCTTTTTGTCTTCACATTTATCCTTATGTACAGAACAGTGTAAAATAAATTCTAGCTGAAATAAGCAGGTGAAGAGAGGCAACAAAGGGCCCGGTAATTTATTTGAATGTAAATACACAGCAAAATTTCCCCAGTCTATAGAAATGGAGGCTGGGGAATTCACACTTAGGTGGAGAGGCAGCAAGATTTTAAAGAAGGTAGGGGGAGGCAGAGCTTATATTTACAGCAGTGCGAGGATTGGCTAGCCCAAGGTACATTTTTCAGGTTGGGAGGGGGCAACAGCCCAGAACTTTGGCACATCATCAGTGTCCAATGTGGGAATGGCAGCAGCCGGAGACTTTGCACATCATCAGTGTCCAATGTGCTCACTTCTCCCATCAGTGCCCCCAGCCTTACAAACAGTTAACAGCACGGCTATCTAACATGGCTATCTATCTATCAATCTGTCTATCTATCTGTTTTTCTATCTATCTATCTATCTATCTATCTATCTATCTATCTATCTATCTATCTATCTATCTATCTATCTAATCTATCTAATCTATCTATCTATCTATCTATCTATCTATCTATCTATCTATCTATCTATCTATCTACCTATCTACCTATCACCTATCTATTCTATCTATCCATACCTATCATCTATCCTGTCTAATCTGTCATCAATTTATCTGTCTATCTCTCCTTTCATCATCTTTTTCTCTACCCATCTATCCTCATAAACAGAACAGTTCACATGATGGCTTATATGTCATTTCCCTACTTATGTTTCCAAAGCCTACAAGGTAACTAGGTCCTAGAGACAGCACCAGGTACACCGAGACATTTGCACATCAAGTCAACAGCGTGTGACTACAAAACTTGTAAATGGTGGTGTGGGGACTTCAAACCATATCTCTGTCCCCTGTCCTCTTTGCAATCCTTGCTGATGGTATTCTAGCCACATTTGTTGACTGACTGCTCCCTGAAGACCACAAGCATCCTTCCTCTTGGCTTTTTCAGTAATTTATCCCACTGCATGGAATGCTTTTCCCTCAGATACCTGGTTCTCTCAGCTCCTGCTAGACTCTCCAAGTCCCACCTCCCTGGTGAGGCTTACCCTGTCCACTGTTTATTTTGAAAGCCCTGCTTTTCTCTGCCTATAATCTCAGTCCTCCATATTCTGCTTTTTATTCTCCATAGTGTTTGTTAATGGCGAAGCTACCGGAAAACTTACAGATGTTCATTGCCTCTTTCCTACACTCCAACAAGAACGTTGTCTCCACAGGTTATGAATTCTGCGTGTATTAAGTCTGGTGGACACCGTGCAGGCTCTAGGGTCAGCAAGAAGTGTGCACAGTTGTAACTCAACATGGTTTGACATGTTAGCAGTTTAGGTTAGAGTCAAGCCAGGCAGTCATTAAAGAGGACCTTTTCTGATATTACTAAGCTACTTGATAAATTCTAAGTAAGCTTAAATTTCAGTAGTCACACAGCAGGCAGAAGCACTTCCTTCTGTCCTTCCTTCAGAATCGAGGACCTTTATGACAAATCCGTTCTCTTGTTAGGAAGTGGGATTGTGTGAGGATGATCAGCCAAAGTCTTAAGTTACAAAAGGCACACACATGCAGAAATAAACATGTTTAAAAACCAAAATGATGAGTGTTTTCCTGTGTCACAGCAGGGATTCCCTAGCATCCAGTGAGGTCAGAACAGTGGGAGAGGAGAGGGAAGCAGCCACAAATGCTAACCCGTTCTCCTTACTCTGGATTTGCCTCCCCCTGGGTTGTCATCCATTAATCACTCAGCGCGCAGACCTCACGGTGAGCATGCAGTCATAAAACGCGGCTACTTCCACATCCCAGTCACTGGGGCATGGAACACGTTGCATATTTAAGTGTGGCTTAGAACATTATCACTCATGTATGTGTGTTCTTCCTCTGTCGCCGAGTCAAAGAGTAAACAGAGCAGAGGCATACTAGCAAGAGCAGGGTGTAGTGTGAATATATAATATACACACATATTGTGGGAAAGATTTTGTTAAATGGATAGGAGGACATAGGCCTTGTCTGGAGCTGGGAGAGACCTGTAGGTGCCGTTGGCAAGGGCTGTGGCGTGTCCACCGGGTCAGAGGCCAAGTTAGGTGTAGGGCCGAGGCCATTGGCAGTGCCTCCTGCGGCATCGTATGGGACCAGGGGAGAACAGACAATCACCGCCTATACGGTGGTTGTCTGAGGTACACAGGTGACCGGTGGTGGTGCTGCCCACCTCCTCGTGTGGGGCCTGGGGAGACAGCAAGATCGCAGATAGAAAGGGTGGCGTCATTTCCATTGGTGTGTATTGAGCATCAGCGTCGGCCTTAAGGCCGGCTCTTGTACTGCCCATGTCCTTGTCTGGGGCTGGGAGTCATTTGTAGGTGCCATTCCCAAGGTTGTGGTGTGCCCATCGGGTCATCGTCTGACTTGGGGGTAGGGCCGAGGCCATCGTCTGTGCCTCCCACATCATCTTGTGGGTCCATGGGAGACCAGACGTTGACCGCCTGTGCGGTGGGTGTCTGTGATGCACAGGAGGCCAGTGGTGGTAATGCCCACGGCTTGTTGTGCATCCTGCTGGGGACCCGAAGATGACAACTAGCGCCGGTTTTGTCGTGTCCATTGGCTCATCCTGAGAGTCAGAGTGAGCCTTTGGGCCGGCGCTTGTGATGCCCAATGAATGTACTGGGGCCCGGACAGACGAATAGGTGCCTTTCCGGATGGCAGTGGCGTGAACATCAGGCCCTAGTCTGACTTGCGTGTAGGTCCGAGGCCGTCGTCTGTGCCACCCACGGCATTGTGTGGCCAGGGGAGATAGGATGATGATCGCCCACATGGTGGGTTTCTGAGGTGTGCATGAGGCCGGCGATGGTGCTGACCTTGACCTCGTGTGGGGCCCTGGGATGCTAGAAGGTGCGTTTCGCGAGGTCGGGGGCGTGCCCATCAGGTCATCGTCCGACTTGCCAGTAGGTCCTAGGCCATCGTCTGTGCCTCCCACGGCATCGTGTGGGTCCAGGGTAATCCGGAGGATGACTTCCCACACATTGGGTGGCTGTGGTGTGCAGGAGGCAGGAGGTGCTGCTTCCCACGGCCTCGTGTGGTACTGGGGTTGACCGAAAGATGACGGCCATAGAGGGTTGTGTCGTGTCACATCGGCTCGTCTTGAGCGTCAGCATCAGCCTTTGGGCCAGCGCTTGGGCTGCCCTTTGCCTTGTCTGGCGCCGGAGGGCAGGTGTAGGTGTCTTTCCCTAGGGCGGTGGAGTGCCCATCGGTTCCAAGGCTGACTTACGGGTAGGGTCGAGGCCGTCGCCTGTGCCTCCCACTGCATCGTAAGGGGCCAGGGGAGCTCAGACGACGAACGCCTGCGCGGTGGTTGTCTGAGGTGCACAGAAGGCCAGCAGTTGTGCTGCGCATGGCCCCGTGTGGGGTCGGGGTCCACCGGAAGATGATGGCCATCGAGGGTGGTGTCGTGTCAATGGGCTCATCTTGAGTGTCATTGCCCGCCCTCGGACCGGAGGTGGAGCTGCCCACAGCCTCGTGGGGGGCCAGGGGCAAAAGGAAGAATAACAGCCATCGAGGGTGGTACCGTGTCCATCGGCTCGTCTTGAGCATCAGCATTCAGGCTGGTGTCTGTACAGCACACGGACTTCTCTGTGGCCAGGGGTCAGTTGTACGTGCCTTACCCCGAGGTGGTGGCGGGCCCATCAGGTCATCGTCCACCTTGCAGTTAGGGCCGATGCCGTCGTCTGTGCCTCCCACGGCATCGTATGGGGCTGGGAAGACCAGACGACGACTGCCCATGCAGTGGTTTTCTGAGGCGCACAGGAGGCCGGCGGTGGTGCTGCCCACGGCATCATGTGGGGCTGGTGGAGACAGAAGATGATGGCCAGCTTTGGTGGCGTCGTGTCCATCGGCTCGTCCCGAGCGTCAGAACAGGTCATCGGATCAGTGCTTGTGCTGACCAAGGCCTTGTCTGTTGGCTGACCCTGGATGTCGGTTTTGCAGAGGCAGGACACTTTGAGGTGGCTGTTAGTGGTGCCCGTGTGCACTGAAGAAGAGGAGCTCGTCTGGGTGGTCTCTCTCCAGCCATCTGCTGGGAGCCTAGGATGGTCCAGAGCCGAGGAGGTTCCCCGTGTAAGTGGGAACTCTGCAGGGAAAAGTGTGTAAAGCCAGCCGCTAAAGGCAGAGGAGCCCGGTGGAACAGCCTGTGACCAGGGGAGCGGGCAGGTGCAGGGTGCTCCCAGGCAGGAGGGATAGGGGGCAGTGTCCCGGGTACAGGAAGGACTGGCGGGCGAAGAAGTTGGGGCTGGGGAGGTGGCGGGTGGGGTGGGGCACGATCCTTAGTAAGGAGGAAACTGTCCACATGGATAAATGTGTTGTGTGTGCCAAACGATCTGAGAAATGGGTCTGAAGCTAGGGAGAGGGTCTCCTTTGCCACTAACTCCTTCTCAGGCCAACCACGGGTTGAGTTGCCCAGCAAGGGCAAGCCTGGTATGTATGTCAGCCAGCGGACACATCACAAATTGACCAGGGATGCTGTGATGTCACCTAGGGGCTGCATCACCGAGCCCCCACTGCCGTAAGCACACCAGGGCCGCCCAGAGGGTACCCTGGCCAAGGCCACGTTGGGGCAAAAGGCCAAACCCAGTAGAATCCCTAGCCTCCGGGACTTCCCTCTGAGGGCTGTGCAGGTGTTCGGACAAACGAGGCCACCATACGTACCGTCAAGGGCTGCGGTGCCCGCGTCTATCAGAGCTCAGCCCACCCGGTTGCCGGTTCTGCATGGGCTTATCACCCGGTGTGCGGCGGGTGGCAAGTGCTATCTTCCCCACCCCACGCTGCCGGAGGACAGTTCCTGCCCACGGCATGGCGCGGAGCCACCCAGAGGCGGCCCGGGGAACAGCCCGACCTTTCCCGGGCCCTACCATCTTCTCTGGGAAACCTGGAGCCAGGCATGCCTTCTCGGCCATGGCCAGCCAGGCGGCTGACTTCTGAGGAGGGCGCAGACCCCATGACATGCCTTTCTAGCCAGAGGGCATGTTCGTTCTTTGCTTCTCACAGAAAGCATAGGTCGGGGACCACCTGGACTCAGCATAGCCACATACCGCATTGTGACTGGGCACGGCCGCCCAGGTTTTCTCTCTGATCTAGTTTTGGGGGCCTGTGTCTCGTACGTGAATAACACAACACAGTAAACTGGGAAACACTTTTTATTTTTAAAATGCTTCTCCTTTAGACTCTTGTTCTCGATGGCATCACCGTTCTTCCCCGTCAGCCAGGCTGGAAGCTTGGGGGCAACCTCGCCTCCTCTCAGCAGTCAGCCTTTCCTTTCCCAATCCTGACTGTTCATCCTTTATGTTATAACCTGTGAAGCTCGTGTCCCGTGTCAGTAACTCTGTTTCTAGTTTCTCAGGTCTTTCCTTGTGGACCTAGGCCCTGCTTGCTCACTGCTTCACTGTGGAAGCACTGATATTGTTACAGAATAAAATGTGAAATTCTCCAGCCCCAACTCACGGTGTGGCCTTCATTTTGTCTACATCTCCATCCCTATGAGCCAAGCTCCCTGCTCCTTGAAAAGATCCTGTCTCGTGCCTTTTCATCTCTGAACTATTTCCTAAGGGGGTTCCCACCTCTTGCCTCTGGTTTTTAAGACTTTTCACCCCAGCAGAAGAACATGGATCGTTGAAGACCCACCTCTCTAGTCACCTCCTCCTGGAGGCTTCCCGTGCACTCTCACTTAGACATGCCTTCCTCTCCCTTCTCCGTACTTGGTGAGAACCTCCCTTATCAAATGTGAGTGTGTCAGTTCGTGCACATCACTCTTCAGGTCACGGGATCTGTTGAACAGTGGTGACAGAGAATGACTGGACTCGGCTTCAAAGCTCAGCTGCCCGTTCAGTGGTACCTGCTGCCGCTCACTCCTCCACCAACCGTTCGTTATGTTCCAGTGCGGAACATAAATGCGGGCGAGAGGCCACCAACGACCCCTCAGTCCCCGCTGTGTATGCCTCCAGGTGCTTAGGGAGAGGCAAGGCGAGCCGAACCCACAACCTTATCTTTAACGGCGATGAGCGCAGAGCATGTGTGGCAGGCCCCAGCTGCTGCTGCTGCTGCTGCTCTGATGACTCCTTTCTCTGGCCCAGTGGGGTAAGATTCCAGATCTCTTATTTTTCTCTGCCTGTGCTTTCTCCGTACTGGTGTAGTTTTGTTGCATGGGGGCGGCTGCTTTCGTGTCTCTGAAGGAATTAAGTATGGGTCTCAGAAGTCCCTTATGTCAGTTTTCATTGTACTGTACCATCATTTCTTTCTACGTCTTTGGGGCTTCTCCCGCTGCTACTGCTTTTCCTCTGAGAGGACCTGTACCACAAGCCTGATGTAGACAGAAGAGTAAACTTGGTGCTTTGCTCACCACCATGTTTGAGGGACATTGGCATCGCCGCTGATAGGAGGAGGGACAGGTGAAAAGGAACACTGAGTTCTAGACGGGAGCAGTTGGGAGCAAAGAGTGTGTTGTGGAGTGACGTGTTCGTTTGAGCATCCAAACTTACCTTGGTATCTGGTTATTGCTACTTTACATTCATAAACATCATAATATCCACTGATTTCAAAAGCCGAGATGCGTATTATTACAGCAAGTCAGTTGTTGAGGTCAGAAAAAATGAGAAGGGCCTTGCTATACCACTGAATCTATGACTGGGCACTGCCAATACCTAAGAGAAAGCATCCATTGTGGCGGGAAGGGCTATTTCCTACTGTCTATCTGGGCAGTCAAACAGAATCTCTTTTTTTTTTGGTGTCAGTAATGTACGATTACATGAGCAACATTATGGTTACTAGACTCATCCTCTGCCCCCCTCCCCTCCGTTATCAAGTCCGCAAACCATTATAGTAGCTGTCCATCAATGTAGTAAGATGCTATAGAATCACTATGTGTCTTGTGTGTGTTATACTGCAACACCCGTGGGCACCCACCCCCTACATTATGTGTGCAGATCATAATGCCCCTTTTACCCCCATATCCCTATCTTCCCACCCATCCTCCCAGGTACCTTTCCCTTTGGAAACTGCTAGTCCATTCTTGGGTTTTGTGAGTCTGCTCCTGTTTTGTTCCTTCCCGTTTTTGCTTTGTTCTCATACCTCACAGAGGAGTGAAATCCTTGGATACTTGTCTTTCCCCACTTGGCTTATTTCACTGAGCATAACACCCTCTAGCTCCTTCCTTGTTGTTGCAAATGGTGGTAGGATTTGCTTTCTTCTTATGGCTGACTGATATTCCATAGGGTGTATGTACCACCTCTTCTTTATCCATTCATCTCCTGATGGACACTTAGGTTGCTTCCATTTCTTGGGTATTGTAAATAGTGCTACGATTAATATAGGGGTTCACCTGTCCCTTTCAAACTGGGCTCCTGCACTCTTAGGGTAAATTCCTAGGAGAGGAATTCCTGGGACAAATGCTCTTTCTGTTTTTTGGTTTTTTGGGGAACCTCCATACTGCTTTCCACAATGGTTGAGCTGACTGACATTCCAGCCAGCAGTGAAGGAGGGTTCCCCTTTCTCCACACCGTTTCCGACATCTGTTGTTGTCTGTCTTTCGGGTGGTGGCCATCCTAACTAGTGTGAGGTGATACCACATTGTGGTTTTAATGTGCTTTTCTCTGATGGTTATCGATGTGGAGCGTCTTTTCATGTGCCTGTCGGCCACCTAAAATTGCTTCTGTGGAGAAGTGTCTGTTAAGATCCACTGCCCATTTTGTAATTGGATTCATTTGCTTTTTGTGTGTTGAGGTTCATGAGCTTTTGACTTATGTTTTGGATGGCAAAACCTTATCATGTATGTCATCAGTGAATATATTCTCCCATACTGAAGGATGTCTTTTGTTTCTACTGATGGTGGTCAAACAGAATCTTTCTAAACCCCCTACCACTTCATTCCAAATCTGACTGATTTTTTTTCCAGATCACCAACCAGCCAAGAAAACAGGAACAAAGAGGAGAAGCTGTGATGCAGGAACATCTAGCGTAAAACTAAGAGGTGAAGTTTTGTGGAGACTGGTAGGATGCATCTTTCCATGTGCTGCTTTCATGGGTCATAGGGAAAAAAGAATGCCAAGGAGATGAAGCCCGGGGTGTTGACGTCACCTCGTATCAGTGCAGCCTCGTAGCCTCTAGCCATTGATGTGAAGGCTGGCATGTGGCGCTGTTGTCTTTCCTGCAGAGTTAGAAGTGCGGCGTCCCCCATTTGCAGTTCAGTCAGAGCCTGTGTGGGACTGTCCTGGCACCGGCCATGGTGGACCAGAGAGCTGTGCCATTCCTGCTGGGCTGTCGCAGCACCCCTCTCGGAACAGGGCCTCAGCAGCACTCCCAGGAGTGAGAGAGAGAGAGAGAATTGCGCTCGAGAGACAGTGACAATTTTATTTTCTGTAGCTCCCTGAGCATGCTCCTGATGTTTATTTTGAGATCTCTTTCTAAGGAAAATTGATTTGAGTCCAGTTTCCAGGTTCCTTTGAAGGTTCATATTTGTAGGTGGCGCCCTCTAGCTCCCAGAAGCTTTAATGTCTGGAGATGTTCAGCCCTTGGGGGGATGGCAGGGGTCCCAGGGGAGCGGTGTCGGTGCCCACCCCCGCCGGGACTAACGAGGTTTTCCTGCTTCCCGGCCGAAGTGCCTGTCTCCACTGCCAGGGCTAGTTTGCAGAGCATGCAGGGAGAAGCTGATGCAGGTGGGGGCGGCCGTATTGCAGGCCAGTGCCAGCGGGGAAGCAGGCCATGTATTAGTCACAGCACAGTAAGGGGCCTCAGAGCTGCGACGCAAGCCAGGGGAATGGATCGCCGGAGCTCCTGAAAGCTCCCCCGCCAGCCGGGCAGAGTACACCTGGGCAGTTTGGCACACCTGTCCTTTCTCCTGAGCGGCATGCCCTGTGAGAGCCTTGCCCCTTTAGCAGTTCTCTCGCTGTTAGGAAGTCTCTCAGGCTGTCTGCCTTTCTTTTTCCCACAGCGGCTGGATGTGGATCCCTGGGTTGTCCCACAAGAGGCTGGAATCTCAAGTCTCTCGAAGTCTTCCACCTGTCTTTGCTTTCCAACCCCACCGATACTCCAGAAGGCAGCAAGTGCACGGTAGGTTCGTGCTCCTAGAGCACATCTCCAGGGCTATACGTCACACTTCTCCTTGAGGGACCAGCGTGCCACAGGAGCATTCTTCCCTGCTGCTCTTCCAGGATTTGGTGTAGCTGTTCTATTTCCATACAATACGTATGTATGTGCTTTCAGTTTTGGAGGAGGTTTCTGCACCCCTCTCACATGAACCGCCATCTTTAAACCCATCAGCATATCTTTTTTTCTTTTTCTTTTTTCTGTTTCACTTGTCTTGGGAACCTGTCTCCACCCCCTCAACTTATAGTTTGTCTTCGTCCTTGGATCTCAAGTGAGTCTCCTGTAAGGGAGCAGGTAGGTGGTCTTGAGTTATCATCCCTTCTTTTATCCCTGTGTCTTTTGATTGGAGCACTCAAAGCCTGTCCATTTATTCTGACAATTTAGAGCTGTGTCCTTATTGCACTTAAAAACATTTTTTCTGATCATTAATCTACAATCACCGGAAAAACATTATGTTCAGCAAGTACACCAAGTCACCCAAAAAATCCCCATCACAGTCGCTGTCCATCAGAGTAGTTGGATGCTGTAGACCCGTTCACCATTTCAGCACACACACACCCCGTTACAGACGGTGTCCGGCAGTGAGTAATAAGATAGTCTAGAAACACTACCTGTCTTCTCTATGTTCTACAGCCCAACCCATGCTCCCCACACCCCACACATTATGCATGTTAAGACTAATGTCCCATTTTTTTCTCATCGCCCTTATTACACCCTTCCCACCCACCCTGCCCAGACACTTTCCCTATGCTAACTCTTAGTCTACTCTCGGGATCTGTGAGTCTGCTGCTGTTTTTCCTTCAGTTTTTCTTTGTTATCAAACTCCACACATGAGGGAAATCATTTGGTACATGTATTTCCCGGCCTGGCCTATTAGACTGAGCATAAAACAATCTAGCTCCATCCACATTATTGCAAAAGATACGATTTGTTTTCTTCTTATGGCTGCTTACAGCACTTTTTAAACTGGATTTCATTCTTCTTTTTTCTTTGTAGTTTCGCTATGTGCTTTCACCATTGCTCTCCAGGTTATGAGCACTAGCTTTGTGTTAATCAATATGAACCTATATCTATCTATCTGTCTGTCTATCTATTTATCAATAAATCAATCAATCATCTTTTTGTCTGATCATCTGTCCTTGCGTATAGAACAGTTAACAATATATCCTATATCACTTTCCTACACTATGCCTCCAAAAATCCTGCAAAGTATCTAGGCTGTAGAGAGAGCACTGGGTTCACCGAGACACTTGCAGGTCGAGTCGGCCGCGTGTACCTACAAAACCAGGAAATGGTTGTGCCGGGATTTGAACCCGTGTCTCTATCCTCTGTCCTCTTTCATCTCCCTCTAACTTGCTGTCTGTATTTAGCCACATTCATTGTCTAAGTGCTCCCTGAGGACAACGAGTATCATTCCGCTGGGCCTGTTATCGACAGAAAAGTAAACTTATTGCTTTGCTCACCAACATGTTTGAAGGACATCAGCGTGATCAATGCCGATAGGACGGAGGGTCAAATAAAAAGTAACACCGATTTCTAGACAGGAGCAGTTGGGAGCTAAGAGTGTATTGTGGAGTGACGTGTTTATTTGAGTGTCCAAACTTCCCTCTTTAGGTGGTTATTAGATCTTCACATTCGTGAACATCATAAAACCCACTGATTTCAGAGGCCCAGATGCTTATTATTACAGCAACTCAGTTGTTTAGGTGAGATAAAATGAGAAGTATGTTGCTGCTCCACCAAATCTATGGCTGGGAAGTGCTGAAACCAAACAAAAACAATTCACTGTTGCCAGATAGGGCTATTTTCTACTGACTCTCTCTGGGGATTCAAACAGATTTCATTTGTTTGTTTGTTTGTCAGTTTCACTTGTGTAGGGTAATTGCCCCACACCTTTGGCTTGTAGTTTGTCTGTGTCCTTGGAATTCAAGTGAGTCTCCTGTACGAAAACACGTAGGTGTCTTAAATTTTCATCCCTTCTTTTAACCCTGTGTCTTTTGTTTGCAGCACTCAGAGCCTGAACATTTATTCTGATGATTCAAAGCTGTGCCCTTATTGCACTTAAAAAATTTTTTTTGTTATCATTAATCTACAATCTCGTGAAGAACATTATGTTTACTATGCTCCCCCCTTCAAAAGTCCCACCTTAAACCTCTTTCAGTCGCTGTCCATTAGCGTAGTTGGATGCTGTAGACCCCTTCACCATGTCCCCCCCCACAGACCCCGTTACAGACGCTATCCATCAGTGAGTAGTAAGATGCTATATAATCAATACTAGTCTTCTCTGTGTTGTACAGCACTAACCATGCCCACTACGAACCCACGCAATATACATGCTAATCCTAATTCCCCCATTCTTTCTCCCCACACTTATCCATCACTTCAGACCCACCCTGCCCAGTCCTTTTCCCTTTGGTAACTTTTAGTCAACTCTCGGGTTCTGTGAGTCTGCTGCTGTTTTTTTTTCTTTAGTTGTTCTTTAGGTTGAAATAATGTGATTTCACACATGAGTGAAATCATTTGGTACTTGTCTTTCTCCGCATGGCCTATTTCTCTGAACATAAAACCGTCTAGCTACAACCACGTCATTTCAAATGGTAGTATTTTTTTTTCTTTAGGCTGCTTACTGTACTCTTTAAAATGGATTTCATACTTCCTTTTCTGTAGTTTGGCTATGTTATTCACCATTCAACTCCTGGTTATGAACAAAAGCTTTTTGTCAATCGATATGTATCTGTATCTATCTAACTAATGGTCTGTCTGTCTGTCTATGTATCTATGTATATATGTATATATGCATCTATGAATGTATCTATCTATCTATCTAACTATCTTTCTATCTATCTATTTATCTATCTATCTATCTATCTATCTATCTATCTATCTATCTATCTATCTATCTATCTATCTATCTTCCTATCATCTATCTATGATGTCTATCATCTAACAATCTATGTACCTATCTAACTATCTTTCCTCTGTCGTCTGTCTACCTATCTATCTATGAATCAATCATCTTTTTGTCTGCCCATCTATCCTTATGTACAGAACAGTTAATAAGATAGCCTATGTCTCTACCCTACATTATGCTTCCAGAAATCTTGCAAGGTAACTAACCATAAGGAGAGCACTCTGTTCACTGATACACTTTCAGGTAGAGTCAGCTGCGTGTGCTTACAAAAGCAGCAAATGGAGGTGAAAGGACTTGAACCCGTATCTCTGTCCTCTGTCCTCTTATACTTCCTTCTCGCTTGGTGACTTTATTTAGCCACATTCAGTGAGTAAGTGATCCCTGAAGACCACAAGTATCCTTCGTCTGAGCCTGTTGTCGACAGAAAAGTGTACTTGGTTCTTTGCACATCACCATGTTTGAGGGACATTGGCATGATCACTGCTGACTGGTGGAAGGACAAATATAAAGGAACACCTTTATCTGGTCTGGAGCAGTTGGGAACAAAGAGTGTGTTGTGGAGTGAAGTGTTTATTTGAGGGTCCAAACTTCCCTCTTTAGGTGGTTATTACTTCTTTACATTCGTGAACATCAAAAAAAGCAATGATTTTAAAACCCAGACGCATATTATTACAGCAATTCATTTGTTGAGGTGAGAGGATATGAGAAGGAAGTTGCTGCACCACTAAATCTATGCCTGAGCACTGCTGAATTCAAACAAAAAGAATTCACGGTGGCTACATAGGGCTATTTTCTACTGAGTCTCTCTGGGGACTCAAACAGAATTCATTTGTTTATTTCTCCGTTTCACTTGTACAGGGTACCTCTCCCCGCCCCTTCAGCTTGTAGTTTTTCCTTGTCCTTGGATCTCAAGTGATTCTCCTGTAAAGGAGCACGTTTGTGGTCTTGAGTTTTCATCAGTCCTTGTAACACTGTGTCTTTTGCTTGGAGCACTCAGAGCCTGTACTTTTATTCTGATATATGAGAGCTCTGCTCTTATTGCACTTTGAAATTTTTTTTGTTCTCATTAATGTACAATCACATGCTGAACATTATGTTTTCTAGTCTACTCACTTCAACAAGTCCCCCCCAAATCCCAGTTACAGTCGCTGTCCATCAGCATGTACTAAGATGCTGTAGAATGACTACATGTCTTCTCTGTGTTGTACAGCCCTACTCATGACCCCTCACCCTACTCATTATACATGCTAATCCTAATGCCCCCATTCTTTTTTCCCAACCTCATTACTCCCTTCCCACAAACCCTACCCAGTCTCTTTCTCTTTAGTAACTGTTAGTCCACTCTTGGGTTCTGTGAGTCTGCTGCTGTCTTTTCCTTCAGTTATTCTTTGTTATCATAATCCACACATGAGTGAAATCATTTGGTACATGTATTTCTCCGCCTGGCCTATTTGACTGAGCATAATACCCTCTAGCTCCATCCACGTTATTGCAAATGATAGGATTTGTTTTCTTCTCATGGCTGATTACTGCACTTTTTAAACTGGATTTCATTCTTCTTTTTTGTTTGTAGTTACGCTATGTGCATTCACCATTGCTCTCCTAGGTATGAGCAGTAGCTTTGCGGTAATCGATATGTACCTATATCTATCTATCTGTCTCCCTATCTATTTATCAATCAATCAATCATCTTTTTGTGTGCCCATCTGTCCTTCTGTGCAGAACAGTTAACCATATATACTATATCACTTTCCTACACTATGCTTTCAAAAATCCTGCAAAGTATCTAGTCTGTAGGGAGAGCACTGGGTTCACCGAGACACTTGCAGGTCGAGTCGGCCGCGTGTACCTAAAAAACCAGGAAATGGTTGTGCCGTGATTTGAACCCGTGTCTCTATCCTCTGTAATCTTTCATCTCCTTCTAACTTTCTGTCTGTATATAGCCACATTCATTGACTTAATGTTCCCTGAAGACCATGAGTATCATTCCTCTGGGCCTGTTGTCGACAGAAAAGTAAACTTGTTGCTGTGCTCACCACCATGTTTGAAGGTCATCAGTGTGATCAACGCCAATAGGACGGAGGGTCAAATAAAAAGGAACACTGATTTCTAGACAGGAGCAGTTGGGAGCTAAGAGTGTATTGTGGGGTGACGTGTTTAATTGAGTGTCCAAACTTCCCTCTTTAGGTAGTTATTAGATCTTCACATTCTTGAACATCATAAAACCCACTGATTTCAAAGGCCCAGATGCTTATTATTACAGCAACTCAGTTGTTGAGGTGAGAGAAAATGAGAAGTATGTTGCTGCACCACTAAATCAATGGCTGGGAACGGCTGAAACCAAACAAAAAGAATTCACGGTGGCCAGATAGGGCTATTTTATTCTGACTG
Source organism: Manis pentadactyla (assembly GCF_030020395.1). Lineage (NCBI taxonomy): Eukaryota > Metazoa > Chordata > Mammalia > Pholidota > Manidae > Manis > Manis pentadactyla. The sequence goes on along the minus strand of NC_080027.1, from coordinate 5,217,573 downwards.
TCTCAGGGAACTCAAACAGAATCCATTTGTTTGATTGTTTGTTTTTCAGTTTCACTCGTGTAGAGTACTTGTCCACACACCTTCGGCTTGTAGTTTGTCTGTGTCCTTGGAATTCAAGTGAGTCTCCTGTACGAAAACACGTAGGTGTCTTAAATTTTCATCCCTTCTTTTAACCCTGTGTCTTTTGTTTGCAGCACTCAGAGCCTGAACATTTATTCTGATGATTCAAAGCTGTGCCCTTAATGCACTTAAAAATTTTTTTTGTTATCATTAATCTACAATCTCGTGAAGAACATTATGTTTACTAAGCTCCCCCCTTCAAAAGTCCCACCCAAAAACCTCTTACAGTCGCTGTCCATCAGCGTAGATGGATGCTGTAGACCTCTTCACCATGTCCCCCCCCCACAGACCCCATTACAGTCGCTGTCCATCAGTGAGTAGTAAGATGCTATATGATCTCTACTAGCCTTCTCTGTGTTGTACAGCACTCCCCATGCCCCCTCGACCCCAAGCATTATACATGCTAAAACTAATGCCCCCATTCTTTCTCCTCACACTTATCCCTCCCTTCAGACCCACCCTGCCCAGTCCTTTTCCCTTTGGTAACTTTTAGTCAACTCTCGGGTTCTGTGAGTCTGCTGCTGTTTTTTTCCTTCAGTTTTTCTTTGTTGTTATACTCCACACATTAGTGAAAACACTTGGTACTTGTCTTTCTCCGCCTGGCCATTTTCTCTGAACATACTACCATCTAGCTCCATCCAGGTCATTGCAAATGGTAGTATTTGTTTTCTTCTTAAGGCTGCTTACTGCACTTTTTAAACTGGATTTCATTCTTCCTTTTTGTTTGTAGTTTAGCTATGTTATTCACCATTCAACTCCTGGTTATGAACAATAGCTTTGTGTCAATCGATATGTATCTGTATCTATCTATTTAATGGTCTGTCTATCTATGTATCTATGTATGTATGTATGTATGTATCTATGTATCTATCTATCTATCTATCTGTCTTCCTATCATCTATCTATGATGTCTATCATCTATCAATCTATGTACATATCTATCTATCTTTCATCTGTCATCTGTGTACCTATCTATCTATGAATCAATCATGTTTTTGTCTGAGCATCTATCCTTCTGTACAGAACAGTTAACAACATAGCCTATGTCTCTTTACTACATTATGCTTCCAGAAATCTTGCAAGGTAACTAAGCCATAAGGAGATCACTGTGTTCACCGATACACTTTCAGTTAGAGTCAGCCGCGTGTGCTTGCAAAACCAGTAAATGGAGGTGAAAGGACTTGAACCTGTATCTCTGTCCTCTGTCCTCTTATACTTCCTGCTCGCTTGGTGACTTTATTTAACAACATACAGTGAGTAAGTGATCCCTGATGACCACAAGTATCCTTCGTCTGGTCCGGTTGTCGAAAGAAAAGTGTACTTGGTTCTTTGCACACCACCATGTTTGAGGGACATCGGTGTGATCACTGCTGATAGGTGCAGGGACAAATATAAAGGAACACCTATTTCTGGACAGGAGCAGTTGGGAACAAAGAGTGTGTTGTGGAGTGAAGTGTTTATTTGAGGGTCCAAACTTCCCTCCTTAGGTGGTTATTACTTCTTTACATTCGTGAACATCATAAAAAGCAATGATTTTAAAAGCCCAGACGCATATTATTACAGCAATTCATTTGTTGAGGTGAGAGGAAATGAGAAGGAACTTGCTGCACCACTAAATCTATGCCTGAGCACTGCTGAAATCAAACAAAAAGAATTCATGGTGGCTAGATAGGGCTATTTTCTACTGACTCTCTCTGGGGACTCAAACAGAATTCATTTGTTTGTTTGTTTCTTATTTTCACTTGTATAGGTAGTCTGTCCACGCCCGTTCAGCTTGTAGTTTGTCTGTGTCCTTGGATCTCAAGTGAGTCTCCAGTAAGGGAGCACGTAGGAGGTCTTGAGTTTTCATCAGTTCTTCTAACCCTGTGTCTTTTGATTGGAGCACTCAAAGCCTGTACTTTTATTCTGATATTTGAGAGCTGTGCTCTTACTGCACTTTGAAATTCTTTTTGTTCTCATTAATATACAATCACATGCAGAACATTATGTTTTCCAGTCTACACCCTTCACCAAGACCCCGGCACAAGCCAGTTACAGTCGCTGTCCGTCAGCGTGTACTAAGATGCTGTAGAATCACTACATGTCTTCTCTGTGTTATGCAGCCGTACAAAAGACCCCCCAAGTTACACACTATACATGCTAATCCTAATGCCCCCATTCTTTTTCCCCGCCCTTATTACTCCCTTCCCACAAACCCTACCCAGTCCCTTTCTCTTTGGTAACTGTTAGTCCACTCTCGGGTTCTGTGAGTCTGCTGCTGTCTTTTCCTTCAGTTTTTCTTTGTTATCATACTCCACACATGAGGGAAATCATTTGGTACATGTATTTCTCCTCCTGGAATATTTGACTAAGCATAATACCCTCTAGCTCCATCCACGTTATTGCAAATGGTAGGATTTGTTTTCTTCTTATGGCTGCTTACTGCACTTTTTAACTGGATTTCATTCTTCTTTTTTGTTTGTAGTTTCGCTATGTGCTTTCACCATTGTTCTCCTGGTTATGAGCAGAAGCTTTGTGTTAATCGATATGTACCTATATCTATCTATCTGTCTGTCTATCTATTTATCAATCAATCAATCAATCAATCATATTTTTGTCTGCCCATCTGTCCTTGTGTACAGAACAGTTAACCATATATCCTATATCACTTTCCTACACTATGCTTCCAAAAATCCTGCAAAGTATCTAGGCTGTAGAGAGAGCACTGGGTTCACCGAGACACTTGCAGGTCGAGTCGGCCGCGTGTACCTACAAAACCAGCAAATGGTTGTGCCGGGACTTGAACCCGTGTCTCTATCCTCTGTCCTCTTTCATCTCCTTCTAACTTACTGTCTGTATTTAGCCCCATTCTTTGACTAAGTGCTCCATGAAGACCACAAGTATCTTTCCTCTGGGCCTGTTGTCACGAGAAAAGTAAACTTGTTCTTTGCTCACCCCCATGTTTGAAGGACATCAGCGTGATCACCGCCGATAGGACGGAGGGTCAAATTAAAAGGAACACCAATTTCTAGACAGGAGCAGTTGGGAGCTAAGAGTGTATTGTGGGGTGACGTGTTTAATTGAGTGTCCAAACTTCCCTCTTTAGGTAGTTATTAGATCTTCACATTCGTGAACATCATAAAACCCACTGATTTCAAAGGCCCAGATGCTTATTATTACAGCAACTCAGTTGTTGAGGTGAGAGAAAATGAGAAGTATGTTGCTGCACCACTAAATCAATGGCTGGGAACGGCTGAAACCAAACAAAAAGAATTCACGGTGGCCAGATAGGGCTATTTTATTCTGACTGTCTCAGGGGACTCAAACAGAATCCATTTGTTTGACTGTTTGTTTTTCAGTTTCACTCGTGTAGAGTACTTGTCCACACACCTTCGGCTTGTAGTTTGTCTGTGTCCTTGGATCTCAAGTGTGTATCCTGTAAGTAAGCAAGTAGGTGTCTTGAGTTTTCATCCCTTCTTTTAACCCTGTGTCTTTTGTTTGCTGCACTCAGTGCCTGACCTTTTATTCTTATGATTCAGAGCTGTGCACTTACTGCACTTAAAGAATTTTTTTATCATTATGCTAAAATCACTTGAAGAGCATTATGTTTACTACGCTCCCCCCTTCACCAAGTACCCCTGAGAAACCTCTTCAGTCGCTGTCGATCTGCGTAGTTGGATGCTGTAGACCCCTTCACCATGTCCCTCCCAACAGACCCCGTTACAGTCGCTGTCCATCAGTGAGTAGTAAGATGCTATATGATCTCTACTAGCCTTCTCTGTGTTGTACAGCACTCCCCATGCCCCCTCGACCCCAAGCATTATACATGCTAAAACTCATGCCCCCATTCTTTCTCCTCACACTTATCCCTCCCTTCAGACCCACCCTGCCAAGTCCTTTTCCCTTTGGTAACTTTTAGTCAACTCTCGGGTTCTGTGAGTCTGCTGCTGTTTTTTTCCTTCAGTTTTTCTTTGTTGTTATACTCCACACATGAGTGAGAACACTTGGTACTTGTCTTTCTCCGCATGGCCTATTTCTCTGAACATACTACCATCTAGCTCCATCCAGGTCATTGCAAATGGTAGTATTTGTTTTCTTCTTAAGGCTGCTTACTGCACTTTTTAAACTGGATTTCATTCTTCCTTTTTGTTTGTAGTTTAGCTATGTTATTCACCATTCAACTCCTGGTTATGAACAATAGCTTTGTGTCAATCGATTTGTATCTGTATCTATCTATCTAATGGTCTATCCATGTATCTATGTATGTATGTATGTATGTATCTATGTATCTATGTATCTATCTATCTATCTTCCTATCATCTATCTATGATGTCTACCATCTATCAATCTATGTACCTATCTATCTATCTTTCATCTGTCCTCTGTGTACCTCTCTATCTATGAATCAATCATCTTTTTGTCTGCCCATCTATCCTTCTGTACAGAACAGTTAACAACATAGCCTATGTCTCTTCCCTACATTATGCTTCCAGAAATCTTGCAAGGTAACTAAGCCATAAGGACAGCACTGTGTTCTCCGATACACTTTCAGGTAGAGTCAGCCGCGTGTGCTTACAAAACCAGTAAATGGAGGTGAAAGGACTTGAACCTGTATCTCTGTCCTCTGTCCTCTTATACTTCCTGCTCGCTTGGTGACTTTATTTAGCAACATACAGTGAGTAAGTGATCCCTGAAGACCACAAGTATCCTTCGTCTGGTCCGGTTGTCGAAAGAAAAGTGTACTTGGTTCTTTGCACACCACCATGTTTGAGGGACATCGGTGTGATCACTGCTGATAGGTGCAGGGACAAATATAAAGGAACACCTATTTCTGGACAGGAGCAGTTGGGAACAAAGAGTGTGTTGTGGAGTGAAGTGTTTATTTGAGGGTCCAAACTTCCCTCCTTAGGTGGTTATTACTTCTTTACATTCGTGAACATCATAAAAAGCAATGATTTTAAAAGCCCAGACGCATATTATTACAGCAATTCATTTGTTGAGGTGAGAGGAAATGAGAAGGAACTTGCTGCACCACTAAATCTATGCCTGAGCACTGCTGAAATCAAACAAAAAGAATTCATGGTGGCTAGATAGGGCTATTTTCTACTGACTCTCTCTGGGGACTCAAACAGAATTCATTTGTTTGTTTGTTTCTTATTTTCACTTGTATAGGTAGTCTGTCCACGCCCGTTCAGCTTGTAGTTTGTCTGTGTCCTTGGATCTCAAGTGAGTCTCCAGTAAGGGAGCACGTAGGAGGTCTTGAGTTTTCATCAGTTCTTCTAACCCTGTGTCTTTTGATTGGAGCACTCAAAGCCTGTACTTTTATTCTGATATTTGAGAGCTGTGCTCTTACTGCACTTTGAAATTCTTTTTGTTCTCATTAATATACAATCACATGCAGAACATTATGTTTTCCAGTCTACTCCCTTCACCAAGACCCCGGCACAAGCCAGTTACAGTCGCTGTCCGTCAGCGTGTACTAAGATGCTGTAGAATCACTACATGTCTTCTCTGTGTTATGCAGCCGTACAAAAGACCCCCCAAGTTACACACTATACATGCTAATCCTAATGCCCCCATTCTTTTTCCCCGCCCTTATTACTCCCTTCCCACAAACCCTACCCAGTCCCTTTCTCTTTGGTAACTGTTAGTCCACTCTCGGGTTCTGTGAGTCTGCTGCTGTCTTTTCCTTCAGTTTTTCTTTGTTATCATACTCCACACATGAGGGAAATCATTTGGTACATGTATTTCTCCTCCTGGAATATTTGACTGAGCATAATACCCTCTAGCTCCATCCACGTTATTGCAAATGATAGGATTTGTTTTCTTCTTATGGCTGCTTACTGCACTTTTTAACTGGATTTCATTCTTCTTTTTTGTTTGTAGTTTCGCTATGTGCTTTCACCATTGTTCTCCTGGTTATGAGCAGAAGCTTTGTGTTAATCGATATGTACCTATATCTATCTATCTGTCTGTCTATCTATTTATCAATCAATCAATCAATCAATCATATTTTTGTCTGCCCATCTGTCCTTGTGTACAGAACAGTTAACCATATATCCTATATCACTTTCCTACACTATGCTTCCAAAAATCCTGCAAAGTATCTAGGCTGTAGAGAGAGCACTGGGTTCACCGAGACACTTGCAGGTCGAGTCGGCCGCGTGTACCTACAAAACCAGCAAATGGTTGTGCCGGGACTTGAACCCGTGTCTCTATCCTCTGTCCTCTTTCATCTCCTTCTAACTTACTGTCTGTATTTAGCCCCATTCTTTGACTAAGTGCTCCCTGAAGACCACAAGTATCTTTCCTCTGGGCCTGTTGTCACGAGAAAAGTAAACTTGTTCTTTGCTCACCACCATGTTTGAAGGACATCAGCGTGATCACCGCCGATAGGACGGAGGGTCAAATTAAAAGGAACACCAATTTCTAGACAGGAGCAGTTGGGAGCTAAGAGTGTATTGTGGGGTGACGTGTTTAATTGAGTGTCCAAACTTCCCTCTTTAGGTAGTTATTAGATCTTCACATTCGTGAACATCATAAAACCCACTGATTTCAAAGGCCCAGATGCTTATTATTACAGCAACTCAGTTGTTGAGGTGAGAGAAAATGAGAAGTATGTTGCTGCACCACTAAATCAATGGCTGGGAACGGCTGAAACCAAACAAAAAGAATTCACGGTGGCCAGATAGGGCTATTTTATTCTGACTGTCTCAGGGGACTCAAACAGAATCCATTTGTTTGACTGTTTGTTTTTCAGTTTCACTCGTGTAGAGTACTTGTCCACACACCTTCGGCTTGTAGTTTGTCTGTGTCCTTGGATCTCAAGTGTGTCTCCTGTAAGTAAGCAAGTAGGTGTCTTGAGTTTTCATCCCTTCTTTTAACCCTGTGTCTTTTGTTTGCTGCACTCAGTGCCTGACCTTTTATTCTTATGATTCAGAGCTGTGCACTTACTGCACTTAAAGAATTTTTTTATCATTATGCTAAAATCACTTGAAGAGCATTATGTTTACTACGCTCCCCCCTTCACCAAGTACCCCTGAGAAACCTCTTCAGTCGCTGTCGATCTGCGTAGTTGGATGCTGTAGACCCCTTCACCATGTCCCTCCCAACAGACCCCGTTACAGTCGCTGTCCATCAGTGAGTAGTAAGATGCTATATGATCTCTACTAGCCTTCTCTGTGTTGTACAGCACTCCCCATGCCCCCTCGACCCCAAGCATTATACATGCTAAAACTCATGCCCCCATTCTTTCTCCTCACACTTATCCCTCCCTTCAGACCCACCCTGCCCAGTCCTTTTCCCTTTGGTAACTTTTAGTCAACTCTCGGGTTCTGTGAGTCTGCTGCTGTTTTTTTCCTTCAGTTTTTCTTTGTTGTTATACTCCACACATGAGTGAGAACACTTGGTACTTGTCTTTCTCCGCATGGCCTATTTCTCTGAACATACTACCATCTAGCTCCATCCAGGTCATTGCAAATGGTAGTATTTGTTTTCTTCTTAAGGCTGCTTACTGCACTTTTTAAACTGGATTTCATTCTTCCTTTTTGTTTGTAGTTTAGCTATGTTATTCACCATTCAACTCCTGGTTATGAACAATAGCTTTGTGTCAATCGATTTGTATCTGTATCTATCTATCTAATGGTCTATCCATGTATCTATGTATGTATGTATGTATGTATCTATGTATCTATGTATCTATCTATCTATCTTCCTATCATCTATCTATGATGTCTACCATCTATCAATCTATGTACCTATCTATCTATCTTTCATCTGTCCTCTGTGTACCTCTCTATCTATGAATCAATCATCTTTTTGTCTGCCCATCTATCCTTCTGTACAGAACAGTTAACAACATAGCCTATGTCTCTTCCCTACATTATGCTTCCAGAAATCTTGCAAGGTAACTAAGCCATAAGGACAGCACTGTGTTCTCCGATACACTTTCAGGTAGAGTCAGCCGCGTGTGCTTACAAAACCAGTAAATGGAGGTGAAAGGACTTGAACCTGTATCTCTGTCCTCTGTCCTCTTATACTTCCTGCTCGCTTGGTGACTTTATTTAGCAACATACAGTGAGTAAGTGATCCCTGAAGACCACAAGTATCCTTCGTCTGGTCCGGTTGTCGAAAGGAAAGTGTACTTGGTTCTTTGCACACCACCATGTTTGAGGGACATCGGCGTGATCACTGCTGATAGCTGCAGGGACAAATATAAAGGAACACCTAATTCTGGACAGGAGCAGTTGGGAACAAAGAGTGTGTTGTGGAGTGAAGTGTTTATTTGAGGGTCCAAACTTCCCTCCTTAGGTGGTTATTACTTCTTTACATTCGTGAACATCATAAAAAGCAATGATTTTAAAAGCCCAGACGCATATTATTACAGCAATTCATTTGTTGAGGTGAGAGGAAATGAGAAGGAACTTGCTGCACCACTAAATCTATGCCTGAGCACTGCTGAAATCAAACAAAAAGAATTCATGGTGGCTAGATAGGGCTATTTTCTACTGACTCTCTCTGGGGACTCAAACAGAATTCATTTGTTTGTTTGTTTCCTATTTTCACTTGTATAGGTAGTCTGTCCCCGCCCGTTCAGCTTGTAGTTTGTCTGTGTCCTTGGATCTCAAGTGAGTCTCCAGTAAGAGAGCACGTAGGAGGTCTTGAGTTTTCATCAGTTCTTCTAACCCTGTGTCTTTTGATTGGAGCACTCAAAGCCTGTACTTTTATTCTGATATTTGAGAGCTGTGCTCTTACTGCACTTTGAAATTCTTTTTGTTCTCATTAATATACAATCACATGCAGCACATTATGTTTTCCAGTCTACACCCTTCACCAAGACCCCGGCACAAGCCTGTTACGGTCGCTGTCCGTCAGCGTGTACTAAGATGCTGTAGAATCACTACATGTCTTCTCTGTGTTATGCAGCCATACAAAAGACCCCCCAAGTTACACACTATACATGCTAATCCTAATGCCCCCATTCTTTTTCCCCGCCCTTATTACTCCCTTCCCACAAACCCAACCCAGTCCCTTTCTCTTTGGTAACTGTTAGTCCACTCTCGGGTTCTGTGAGTCTGCTGCTGTCTTTTCCTTCAGTTTTTCTTTGTTATACTCCACACATGAGTGAAATCATTTGGTACATGTATTTCTCCTCCTGGAATATTTGACTGAGCATAATACCCTCTAGCTCCATCCACGTTATTGCAAATGATAGGATTTGTTTTCTTCTTATGGCTGATTACTGCACTTTTTAAACTGGATTTCATTCTTCTTTTTTGTTTGTAGTTTCGCTATGTGCTTTCACCATTGCTCTCCTGGTTATGAGCAGAAGCTTTGTGTTAATCGATATGTACCTATATCTATCTATCAGTCTGTCTATCTATTTATCAATCAATCAATCAATCAATCATATTTTTGTCTGCCCATCTGTCCTTGTGTACAGAACAGTTAACCATATATCCTATATCACTTTCCTACACTATGCTTCCAAAAATCCTGCAAAGTATCTAGGCTGTAGAGAGAGCACTGGGTTCACCGAGACACTTGCAGGTCGAGTCGTCCGCGTGTACCTACAAAACCAGCAAATGGTTGTGCCGGGACTTGAACCCGTGTCTCTATCCTCTGTCCTCTTTCATCTCCTTCTAACTTACTGTCTGTATTTAGCCCCATTCTTTGACTAAGTGCTCCCTGAAGACCACAAGTATCTTTCCTCTGGGCCTGTTGTCACGAGAAAAGTAAACTTGTTCTTTGCTCAGCACCATGTTTGAAGGACATCAGCGTGATCACCGCCGATAGGACGGAGGGTCAAATAAAAAGGAACACCAATTTCTAGACAGGAGCAGTTGGGAGCTAAGAGTGTATTGTGGGGTGACGTGTTTAATTGAGTGTCCAAACTTCCCTCTTTAGGTAGTTATTAGATCTTCACATTCGTGAACATCATAAAACCCACTGATTTCAAAGGCCCAGATGCTTATTATTACAGCAACTCAGTTGTTGAGGTGAGAGAAAATGAGAAGTATGTTGCTGCACCACTAAATCAATGGCTGGGAACGGCTGAAACCAACCAAAAAGAATTCACGGTGGCCAGATAGGGCTATTTTATTCTGACTGTCTCAGGGGACTCAAACAGAATCCATTTGTTTGACTGTTTGTTTTTCAGTTTCACTCGTGTAGAGTACTTGTCCACACACCTTCGGCTTGTAATTTGTCTGTGTCCTTGGATCTCAAGTGAGTCTCCTGTAAGTAAGCAAGTAGGTGTCTTGAGTTTTCATCCCTTCTTTTAACCCTGTGTCTTTTGTTTGCTGCACTCAGTGCCTGACCTTTTATTCTTATGATTCAGAGCTGTGCACTTACTGCACTTAAAGAATTTTTTTTATCATTAAGCTAAAATCACTTGAAGAGCATTATGTTTACTACGCTCCCCCCTTCACCAAGTACCCCTGAGAAACCTCTTCAGTCGCTGTCGATCTGCGTAGTTGGATGCTGTAGACCCCTTCACCATGTCCCTCCCTACAGACCCCGTTACAGTCGCTGTCCATCAGTGAGTAGTAACATGCTATATGATCTCTACTAGCCTTCTCTGTGTTGTACAGCACTCCCCATGCCCCCTCGACCCCAAGCATTATACATGCTAAAACTAATGCCCCCATTCTTTCTCCTCACACTTATCCCTCCCTTCAGACCCACCCTGCCCAGTCCTTTTCCCTTTGGTAACTTTTAGTCAACTCTCGGGTTCTGTGAGTCTGCTGCTGTTTTTTTCCTTCAGTTTTTCTTTGTTGTTATACTCCACACATGAGTGAAAACACTTGGTACTTGTCTTTCTCCGCCTGGCCTATTTCTCTGAACATACTACCATCTAGCTCCATCCAGGTCATTGCAAATGGTAGTATTTGTTTTCTTCTTAAGGCTGCTTACTGCACTTTTTAAACTGGATTTCATTCTTCCGTATTGTTTGTAGTTTAGCTATGTTATTCACCATTCAACTCCTGGTTATGAACAATAGCTTTGTGTCAATCGATTTGTATCTGTATCTATCTATCTAACGGTCTGTCTATCTATGTATCTATGTATGTATGTATGTATGTATCTATGTATCTATCTATCTATCTATCTATCTTCCTATCATCTATCTATGATGTCTATCATCTATCAATCTATGTACCTATCTATCTATCTTTCATCTGTCATCTGTGTACCTCTCTATCTATGAATCAATCATCTTTTTGTCTGCTCATCTATCCTTCTGTACAGAACAGTTAACAACATAGCCTATGTCTCTTCCCTACATTATGCTTCCAGAAATCTTGCAAGGTAACTAAGCCATAAGGAGAGCACTGTGTTCTCCGACACACTTTCAGGTAGAGTCAGAAACGTGTGCTTACAAAACCAGTAAATGGAGGTGAAAGGACTTGAAACTGTATCTCTGTCCTCTGTCCTCTTATACTTCCTGCTCGCTTGGTGACTTTATTTAGCAACATACAGTGAGTAAGTGATCCCTGAAGTCCACAAGTATCCTTCGTCTGGTCCGGTTGTCGAAAGAAAAGTGTACTTGGTTGTTTGCACACCACCATGTTTGAGGGACATCGGCGTGATCACTGCTGATAGCTGCAGGGACAAATATAAAGGAACACCTATTACTGGGCAGGAGCAGTTGGGAACAAAGAGTGTGTTGTGGAGTGAAGTGTTTATTTGAGGGTCCAAACTTCCCTCCTTAGGTGGTTATTACTTCTTTACATTCGTGAACATCATAAAAAGCAATGATTTTAAAAGCCCAGACGCATATTATTACAGCAATTCATTTGTTGAGGTGAGAGGAAATGAGAAGGAACTTGCTGCACCACTAAATCTATGCCTGAGCACTGCTGAAATCAAACAAAAAGAATTCACGTTGGCTAGATAGGGCTATTTTCTACTGACTCTCTCTGGGGACTCAAACAGAATTCATTTGTTTGTTTGTTTCTTATTTTCACTTGTATAGGTAATCTGTCCCCGCCCGTTCAGCTTGTAGTTTGTCTGTGTCCTTGGATCTCAAGTGAGTCTCCAGTAAGGGAGCACGTAGGAGGTCTTGAGTTTTCATCAGTTCTTCTAACCCTGTGTCTTTTGATTGGAGCACTCAAAGCCTGTACTTTTATTCTGATATTTGAGAGCTGTGCTCTTACTGCACTTTGAAATTCTTTTTGTTCTCATTAATATACAATCACATGCAGAACATTATGTTTTCCAGTCTACACCCTTCACCAAGACCCCGGCACAAGCCAGTTACAGTCGCTGTCCGTCAGCGTGTACTAAGATGCTGTAGAATCACTACATGTCTTCTCTGTGTTATGCAGCCGTACAAAAGAACCCCCAAGTTACACACTATACATGCTAATCCTAATGCCCCCATTCTTTTTCCCCGCCTTTATTACTCCCTTCCCACAAACCCTACCCATTCCCTTTCTCTTTGGTAACTGTTAGTCCACTCTCGGGTTCTGTGAGTCTGCTGCTGTCTTTTCCTTCAGTTTTTCTTTGTTATCATACTCCACACATGAGTGAAATCATTTGGTACATGTATTTCTCCTCCTGGAATATTTGACTGAGCATAATACCCTCTAGCTCCATCCACGCTATTGCAAATGATAGGATTTGTTTTCTTCTTATGGCTGCTTACTGCACTTTTTAAACTGGATTTCATTCTTCTTTTTTGTTTGTAGTTTCGCTATGTGCTTTCACCATTGCTCTCCTGGTTATGAGCAGAATCTTTGTGTTAATCGATATGTACCTATATCTAGCTATCTGTCTGTCTATCTATTTATCAATCAATCAATCAATCAATCAATCATATTTTTGTCTGTCCATCTGTCCTTGTGTACAGAACAGTTAACCATATATCCTATATCACTTTCCTACACTATGCTTCCAAAAATCCTGCAAAGTATCTAGGCTGTAGAGGGAGCACTGGGTTCACCGAGACACTTGCAGGTCGAGTCGGCCGCGTGTACCTACAAAACCAGCAAATGGTTGTGCCGGGACTTGAACCCGTGTCTCTATCCTCTGTCCTCTTTCATCTCCTTCTAACTTACTGTCTGTATTTAGCCCCATTCTTTGACTAAGTGCTCCCTGAAGACCACAAGTATCTTTCCTCTGGGCCTGTTGTCACGAGAAAAGTAAACTTGTTCTTTGCTCAGCACCATGTTTGAAGGACATCAGCGTGATCACCGCCGATAGGACGGAGGGTCAAATAAAAAGGAACACCAATTTCTAGACAGGAGCAGTTGGGAGCTAAGAGTTTATTGTGGGGTGACGTGTTTAACTGAGTGTAGAAACTTCCCTCTTTAGGTAGTTATTAGATCTTCATATTCGTGAACATCATAAAACCCACTGATTTCAAAGGCCCAGATGCTTATTATTACAGCAACTCAGTTGTTGAGGTGAGAGAAAATGAGAAGTATGTTGCTGCACCACTAAATCAATGGCTGGGAACGGCTGAAACCAAACAAAAAGAATTCACGGTGGCCAGATAGGGCTATTTTATTCTGACTGTCTCAGGGGATTCAAACAGAATCCATTTGTTTGACTGTTTGTTTTTCAGTTTCACTCGTGTAGAGTACTTGTCCACACACCTTCGGCTTGTAGTTTGTCTGTGTCCTTGGATCTCAAGTGAGTCTCCTGTAAGTAAGCAAGTAGGTGTCTTGAGTTTTCATCCCTTCTTTTAACCCTGTGTCTTTTGTTTGCTGCACTCAGTGCCTGACCTTTTATTCTTATGATTCAGAGATGTGCACTTACTGCACTTAAAGAATTTTTTTTATCATTAAGCTAAAATCACTTGAAGAGCATTATGTTTACTACGCTCCCCCCTTCACCAAGTACCCCTGAGAAACCTCTTCAGTCGCTGTCGATCTGCGTAGTTGGATGCTGTAGACCCCTTCACCATGTCCCTCCCTACAGACCCCGTTACAGTCGCTGTCCATCAGTGAGTAGTAAGATGCTATATGATCTCTACTAGCCTTCTCTGTGTTGTACAGCACTCCCCATGCCCCCTCGACCCCAAGCATTATACATGCTAAAACTAATGCCCCCATTCTTTCTCCTCACACTTATCCCTCCCTTCAGACCCACCCTGCCAAGTCCTTTTCCCTTTGGTAACTTTTAGTCAACTCTCGGGTTCTGTGAGTCTGCTGCTGTTTTTTTCCTTCAGTTTTTCTTTGTTGTTATACTCCACACATGAGTGAGAACACTTGGTACTTGTCTTTCTCCGCATGGCCTATTTCTCTGAACATACTACCATCTAGCTCCATCCAGGTCATTGCAAATGGTAGTATTTGTTTTCTTCTTAAGGCTGCTTACTGCACTTTTTAAACTGGATTTCATTCTTCCTTTTTGTTTGTAGTTTAGCTATGTTATTCACCATTCAACTCCTGGTTATGAACAATAGCTTTGTGTCAATCGATTTGTATCTGTATCTATCTATCTAATGGTCTATCCATGTATCTATGTATGTATGTATGTATGTATCTATGTATCTATGTATCTATCTATCTATCTTCCTATCATCTATCTATGATGTCTACCATCTATCAATCTATGTACCTATCTATCTATCTTTCATCTGTCCTCTGTGTACCTCTCTATCTATGAATCAATCATCTTTTTGTCTGCCCATCTATCCTTCTGTACAGAACAGTTAACAACATAGCCTATGTCTCTTCCCTACATTATGCTTCCAGAAATCTTGCAAGGTAACTAAGCCATAAGGACAGCACTGTGTTCTCCGATACACTTTCAGGTAGAGTCAGCCGCGTGTGCTTACAAAACCAGTAAATGGAGGTGAAAGGACTTGAACCTGTATCTCTGTCCTCTGTCCTCTTATACTTCCTGCTCGCTTGGTGACTTTATTTAGCAACATACAGTGAGTAAGTGATCCCTGAAGACCACAAGTATCCTTCGTCTGGTCCGGTTGTCGAAAGAAAAGTGTACTTGGTTCTTTGCACACCACCATGTTTGAGGGACATCGGTGTGATCACTGCTGATAGGTGCAGGGACAAATATAAAGGAACACCTATTTCTGGACAGGAGCAGTTGGGAACAAAGAGTGTGTTGTGGAGTGAAGTGTTTATTTGAGGGTCCAAACTTCCCTCCTTAGGTGGTTATTACTTCTTTACATTCGTGAACATCATAAAAAGCAATGATTTTAAAAGCCCAGACGCATATTATTACAGCAATTCATTTGTTGAGGTGAGAGGAAATGAGAAGGAACTTGCTGCACCACTAAATCTATGCCTGAGCACTGCTGAAATCAAACAAAAAGAATTCATGGTGGCTAGATAGGGCTATTTTCTACTGACTCTCTCTGGGGACTCAAACAGAATTCATTTGTTTGTTTGTTTCTTATTTTCACTTGTATAGGTAGTCTGTCCACGCCCGTTCAGCTTGTAGTTTGTCTGTGTCCTTGGATCTCAAGTGAGTCTCCAGTAAGGGAGCACGTAGGAGGTCTTGAGTTTTCATCAGTTCTTCTAACCCTGTGTCTTTTGATTGGAGCACTCAAAGCCTGTACTTTTATTCTGATATTTGAGAGCTGTGCTCTTACTGCACTTTGAAATTCTTTTTGTTCTCATTAATATACAATCACATGCAGAACATTATGTTTTCCAGTCTACACCCTTCACCAAGACCCCGGCACAAGCCAGTTACAGTCGCTGTCCGTCAGCGTGTACTAAGATGCTGTAGAATCACTACATGTCTTCTCTGTGTTATGCAGCCGTACAAAAGACCCCCCAAGTTACACACTATACATGCTAATCCTAATGCCCCCATTCTTTTTCCCCGCCCTTATTACTCCCTTCCCACAAACCCTACCCAGTCCCTTTCTCTTTGGTAACTGTTAGTCCACTCTCGGGTTCTGTGAGTCTGCTGCTGTCTTTTCCTTCAGTTTTTCTTTGTTATCATACTCCACACATGAGTGAAATCATTTGGTACATGTATTTCTCCTCCTGGAATATTTGACTGAGCATAATACCCTCTAGCTCCATCCACGTTATTGCAAATGATAGGATTTGTTTTCTTCTTATGGCTGCTTACTGCACTTTTTAACTGGATTTCATTCTTCTTTTTTGTTTGTAGTTTCGCTATGTGCTTTCACCATTGTTCTCCTGGTTATGAGCAGAAGCTTTGTGTTAATCGATATGTACCTATATCTATCTATCTGTCTGTCTATCTATTTATCAATCAATCAATCAATCAATCATATTTTTGTCTGCCCATCTGTCCTTGTGTACAGAACAGTTAACCATATATCCTATATCACTTTCCTACACTATGCTTCCAAAAATCCTGCAAAGTATCTAGGCTGTAGAGAGAGCACTGGGTTCACCGAGACACTTGCAGGTCGAGTCGGCCGCGTGTACCTACAAAACCAGCAAATGGTTGTGCCGGGACTTGAACCCGTGTCTCTATCCTCTGTCCTCTTTCATCTCCTTCTAACTTACTGTCTGTATTTAGCCCCATTCTTTGACTAAGTGCTCCCTGAAGACCACAAGTATCTTTCCTCTGGGCCTGTTGTCACGAGAAAAGTAAACTTGTTCTTTGCTCACCACCATGTTTGAAGGACATCAGCGTGATCACCGCCGATAGGACGGAGGGTCAAATTAAAAGGAACACCAATTTCTAGACAGGAGCAGTTGGGAGCTAAGAGTGTATTGTGGGGTGACGTGTTTAATTGAGTGTCCAAACTTCCCTCTTTAGGTAGTTATTAGATCTTCACATTCGTGAACATCATAAAACCCACTGATTTCAAAGGCCCAGATGCTTATTATTACAGCAACTCAGTTGTTGAGGTGAGAGAAAATGAGAAGTATGTTGCTGCACCACTAAATCAATGGCTGGGAACGGCTGAAACCAAACAAAAAGAATTCACGGTGGCCAGATAGGGCTATTTTATTCTGACTGTCTCAGGGGACTCAAACAGAATCCATTTGTTTGACTGTTTGTTTTTCAGTTTCACTCGTGTAGAGTACTTGTCCACACACCTTCGGCTTGTAGTTTGTCTGTGTCCTTGGATCTCAAGTGTGTCTCCTGTAAGTAAGCAAGTAGGTGTCTTGAGTTTTCATCCCTTCTTTTAACCCTGTGTCTTTTGTTTGCTGCACTCAGTGCCTGACCTTTTATTCTTATGATTCAGAGCTGTGCACTTACTGCACTTAAAGAATTTTTTTATCATTATGCTAAAATCACTTGAAGAGCATTATGTTTACTACGCTCCCCCCTTCACCAAGTACCCCTGAGAAACCTCTTCAGTCGCTGTCGATCTGCGTAGTTGGATGCTGTAGACCCCTTCACCATGTCCCTCCCAACAGACCCCGTTACAGTCGCTGTCCATCAGTGAGTAGTAAGATGCTATATGATCTCTACTAGCCTTCTCTGTGTTGTACAGCACTCCCCATGCCCCCTCGACCCCAAGCATTATACATGCTAAAACTCATGCCCCCATTCTTTCTCCTCACACTTATCCCTCCCTTCAGACCCACCCTGCCCAGTCCTTTTCCCTTTGGTAACTTTTAGTCAACTCTCGGGTTCTGTGAGTCTGCTGCTGTTTTTTTCCTTCAGTTTTTCTTTGTTGTTATACTCCACACATGAGTGAGAACACTTGGTACTTGTCTTTCTCCGCATGGCCTATTTCTCTGAACATACTACCATCTAGCTCCATCCAGGTCATTGCAAATGGTAGTATTTGTTTTCTTCTTAAGGCTGCTTACTGCACTTTTTAAACTGGATTTCATTCTTCCTTTTTGTTTGTAGTTTAGCTATGTTATTCACCATTCAACTCCTGGTTATGAACAATAGCTTTGTGTCAATCGATTTGTATCTGTATCTATCTATCTAATGGTCTATCCATGTATCTATGTATGTATGTATGTATGTATCTATGTATCTATGTATCTATCTATCTATCTTCCTATCATCTATCTATGATGTCTACCATCTATCAATCTATGTACCTATCTATCTATCTTTCATCTGTCCTCTGTGTACCTCTCTATCTATGAATCAATCATCTTTTTGTCTGCCCATCTATCCTTCTGTACAGAACAGTTAACAACATAGCCTATGTCTCTTCCCTACATTATGCTTCCAGAAATCTTGCAAGGTAACTAAGCCATAAGGACAGCACTGTGTTCTCCGATACACTTTCAGGTAGAGTCAGCCGCGTGTGCTTACAAAACCAGTAAATGGAGGTGAAAGGACTTGAACCTGTATCTCTGTCCTCTGTCCTCTTATACTTCCTGCTCGCTTGGTGACTTTATTTAGCAACATACAGTGAGTAAGTGATCCCTGAAGACCACAAGTATCCTTCGTCTGGTCCGGTTGTCGAAAGGAAAGTGTACTTGGTTCTTTGCACACCACCATGTTTGAGGGACATCGGCGTGATCACTGCTGATAGCTGCAGGGACAAATATAAAGGAACACCTAATTCTGGACAGGAGCAGTTGGGAACAAAGAGTGTGTTGTGGAGTGAAGTGTTTATTTGAGGGTCCAAACTTCCCTCCTTAGGTGGTTATTACTTCTTTACATTCGTGAACATCATAAAAAGCAATGATTTTAAAAGCCCAGACGCATATTATTACAGCAATTCATTTGTTGAGGTGAGAGGAAATGAGAAGGAACTTGCTGCACCACTAAATCTATGCCTGAGCACTGCTGAAATCAAACAAAAAGAATTCATGGTGGCTAGATAGGGCTATTTTCTACTGACTCTCTCTGGGGACTCAAACAGAATTCATTTGTTTGTTTGTTTCCTATTTTCACTTGTATAGGTAGTCTGTCCCCGCCCGTTCAGCTTGTAGTTTGTCTGTGTCCTTGGATCTCAAGTGAGTCTCCAGTAAGAGAGCACGTAGGAGGTCTTGAGTTTTCATCAGTTCTTCTAACCCTGTGTCTTTTGATTGGAGCACTCAAAGCCTGTACTTTTATTCTGATATTTGAGAGCTGTGCTCTTACTGCACTTTGAAATTCTTTTTGTTCTCATTAATATACAATCACATGCAGCACATTATGTTTTCCAGTCTACACCCTTCACCAAGACCCCGGCACAAGCCTGTTACGGTCGCTGTCCGTCAGCGTGTACTAAGATGCTGTAGAATCACTACATGTCTTCTCTGTGTTATGCAGCCATACAAAAGACCCCCCAAGTTACACACTATACATGCTAATCCTAATGCCCCCATTCTTTTTCCCCGCCCTTATTACTCCCTTCCCACAAACCCAACCCAGTCCCTTTCTCTTTGGTAACTGTTAGTCCACTCTCGGGTTCTGTGAGTCTGCTGCTGTCTTTTCCTTCAGTTTTTCTTTGTTATACTCCACACATGAGTGAAATCATTTGGTACATGTATTTCTCCTCCTGGAATATTTGACTGAGCATAATACCCTCTAGCTCCATCCACGTTATTGCAAATGATAGGATTTGTTTTCTTCTTATGGCTGATTACTGCACTTTTTAAACTGGATTTCATTCTTCTTTTTTGTTTGTAGTTTCGCTATGTGCTTTCACCATTGCTCTCCTGGTTATGAGCAGAAGCTTTGTGTTAATCGATATGTACCTATATCTATCTATCAGTCTGTCTATCTATTTATCAATCAATCAATCAATCAATCATATTTTTGTCTGCCCATCTGTCCTTGTGTACAGAACAGTTAACCATATATCCTATATCACTTTCCTACACTATGCTTCCAAAAATCCTGCAAAGTATCTAGGCTGTAGAGAGAGCACTGGGTTCACCGAGACACTTGCAGGTCGAGTCGTCCGCGTGTACCTACAAAACCAGCAAATGGTTGTGCCGGGACTTGAACCCGTGTCTCTATCCTCTGTCCTCTTTCATCTCCTTCTAACTTACTGTCTGTATTTAGCCCCATTCTTTGACTAAGTGCTCCCTGAAGACCACAAGTATCTTTCCTCTGGGCCTGTTGTCACGAGAAAAGTAAACTTGTTCTTTGCTCAGCACCATGTTTGAAGGACATCAGCGTGATCACCGCCGATAGGACGGAGGGTCAAATAAAAAGGAACACCAATTTCTAGACAGGAGCAGTTGGGAGCTAAGAGTGTATTGTGGGGTGACGTGTTTAATTGAGTGTCCAAACTTCCCTCTTTAGGTAGTTATTAGATCTTCACATTCGTGAACATCATAAAACCCACTGATTTCAAAGGCCCAGATGCTTATTATTACAGCAACTCAGTTGTTGAGGTGAGAGAAAATGAGAAGTATGTTGCTGCACCACTAAATCAATGGCTGGGAACGGCTGAAACCAACCAAAAAGAATTCACGGTGGCCAGATAGGGCTATTTTATTCTGACTGTCTCAGGGGACTCAAACAGAATCCATTTGTTTGACTGTTTGTTTTTCAGTTTCACTCGTGTAGAGTACTTGTCCACACACCTTCGGCTTGTAATTTGTCTGTGTCCTTGGATCTCAAGTGAGTCTCCTGTAAGTAAGCAAGTAGGTGTCTTGAGTTTTCATCCCTTCTTTTAACCCTGTGTCTTTTGTTTGCTGCACTCAGTGCCTGACCTTTTATTCTTATGATTCAGAGCTGTGCACTTACTGCACTTAAAGAATTTTTTTTATCATTAAGCTAAAATCACTTGAAGAGCATTATGTTTACTACGCTCCCCCCTTCACCAAGTACCCCTGAGAAACCTCTTCAGTCGCTGTCGATCTGCGTAGTTGGATGCTGTAGACCCCTTCACCATGTCCCTCCCTACAGACCCCGTTACAGTCGCTGTCCATCAGTGAGTAGTAACATGCTATATGATCTCTACTAGCCTTCTCTGTGTTGTACAGCACTCCCCATGCCCCCTCGACCCCAAGCATTATACATGCTAAAACTAATGCCCCCATTCTTTCTCCTCACACTTATCCCTCCCTTCAGACCCACCCTGCCCAGTCCTTTTCCCTTTGGTAACTTTTAGTCAACTCTCGGGTTCTGTGAGTCTGCTGCTGTTTTTTTCCTTCAGTTTTTCTTTGTTGTTATACTCCACACATGAGTGAAAACACTTGGTACTTGTCTTTCTCCGCCTGGCCTATTTCTCTGAACATACTACCATCTAGCTCCATCCAGGTCATTGCAAATGGTAGTATTTGTTTTCTTCTTAAGGCTGCTTACTGCACTTTTTAAACTGGATTTCATTCTTCCGTATTGTTTGTAGTTTAGCTATGTTATTCACCATTCAACTCCTGGTTATGAACAATAGCTTTGTGTCAATCGATTTGTATCTGTATCTATCTATCTAACGGTCTGTCTATCTATGTATCTATGTATGTATGTATGTATGTATCTATGTATCTATCTATCTATCTATCTATCTTCCTATCATCTATCTATGATGTCTATCATCTATCAATCTATGTACCTATCTATCTATCTTTCATCTGTCATCTGTGTACCTCTCTATCTATGAATCAATCATCTTTTTGTCTGCTCATCTATCCTTCTGTACAGAACAGTTAACAACATAGCCTATGTCTCTTCCCTACATTATGCTTCCAGAAATCTTGCAAGGTAACTAAGCCATAAGGAGAGCACTGTGTTCTCCGACACACTTTCAGGTAGAGTCAGAAACGTGTGCTTACAAAACCAGTAAATGGAGGTGAAAGGACTTGAAACTGTATCTCTGTCCTCTGTCCTCTTATACTTCCTGCTCGCTTGGTGACTTTATTTAGCAACATACAGTGAGTAAGTGATCCCTGAAGTCCACAAGTATCCTTCGTCTGGTCCGGTTGTCGAAAGAAAAGTGTACTTGGTTGTTTGCACACCACCATGTTTGAGGGACATCGGCGTGATCACTGCTGATAGCTGCAGGGACAAATATAAAGGAACACCTATTACTGGGCAGGAGCAGTTGGGAACAAAGAGTGTGTTGTGGAGTGAAGTGTTTATTTGAGGGTCCAAACTTCCCTCCTTAGGTGGTTATTACTTCTTTACATTCGTGAACATCATAAAAAGCAATGATTTTAAAAGCCCAGACGCATATTATTACAGCAATTCATTTGTTGAGGTGAGAGGAAATGAGAAGGAACTTGCTGCACCACTAAATCTATGCCTGAGCACTGCTGAAATCAAACAAAAAGAATTCACGTTGGCTAGATAGGGCTATTTTCTACTGACTCTCTCTGGGGACTCAAACAGAATTCATTTGTTTGTTTGTTTCTTATTTTCACTTGTATAGGTAATCTGTCCCCGCCCGTTCAGCTTGTAGTTTGTCTGTGTCCTTGGATCTCAAGTGAGTCTCCAGTAAGGGAGCACGTAGGAGGTCTTGAGTTTTCATCAGTTCTTCTAACCCTGTGTCTTTTGATTGGAGCACTCAAAGCCTGTACTTTTATTCTGATATTTGAGAGCTGTGCTCTTACTGCACTTTGAAATTCTTTTTGTTCTCATTAATATACAATCACATGCAGAACATTATGTTTTCCAGTCTACACCCTTCACCAAGACCCCGGCACAAGCCAGTTACAGTCGCTGTCCGTCAGCGTGTACTAAGATGCTGTAGAATCACTACATGTCTTCTCTGTGTTATGCAGCCGTACAAAAGAACCCCCAAGTTACACACTATACATGCTAATCCTAATGCCCCCATTCTTTTTCCCCGCCTTTATTACTCCCTTCCCACAAACCCTACCCATTCCCTTTCTCTTTGGTAACTGTTAGTCCACTCTCGGGTTCTGTGAGTCTGCTGCTGTCTTTTCCTTCAGTTTTTCTTTGTTATCATACTCCACACATGAGTGAAATCATTTGGTACATGTATTTCTCCTCCTGGAATATTTGACTGAGCATAATACCCTCTAGCTCCATCCACGCTATTGCAAATGATAGGATTTGTTTTCTTCTTATGGCTGCTTACTGCACTTTTTAAACTGGATTTCATTCTTCTTTTTTGTTTGTAGTTTCGCTATGTGCTTTCACCATTGCTCTCCTGGTTATGAGCAGAATCTTTGTGTTAATCGATATGTACCTATATCTAGCTATCTGTCTGTCTATCTATTTATCAATCAATCAATCAATCAATCAATCATATTTTTGTCTGTCCATCTGTCCTTGTGTACAGAACAGTTAACCATATATCCTATATCACTTTCCTACACTATGCTTCCAAAAATCCTGCAAAGTATCTAGGCTGTAGAGGGAGCACTGGGTTCACCGAGACACTTGCAGGTCGAGTCGGCCGCGTGTACCTACAAAACCAGCAAATGGTTGTGCCGGGACTTGAACCCGTGTCTCTATCCTCTGTCCTCTTTCATCTCCTTCTAACTTACTGTCTGTATTTAGCCCCATTCTTTGACTAAGTGCTCCCTGAAGACCACAAGTATCTTTCCTCTGGGCCTGTTGTCACGAGAAAAGTAAACTTGTTCTTTGCTCAGCACCATGTTTGAAGGACATCAGCGTGATCACCGCCGATAGGACGGAGGGTCAAATAAAAAGGAACACCAATTTCTAGACAGGAGCAGTTGGGAGCTAAGAGTTTATTGTGGGGTGACGTGTTTAACTGAGTGTAGAAACTTCCCTCTTTAGGTAGTTATTAGATCTTCATATTCGTGAACATCATAAAACCCACTGATTTCAAAGGCCCAGATGCTTATTATTACAGCAACTCAGTTGTTGAGGTGAGAGAAAATGAGAAGTATGTTGCTGCACCACTAAATCAATGGCTGGGAACGGCTGAAACCAAACAAAAAGAATTCACGGTGGCCAGATAGGGCTATTTTATTCTGACTGTCTCAGGGGATTCAAACAGAATCCATTTGTTTGACTGTTTGTTTTTCAGTTTCACTCGTGTAGAGTACTTGTCCACACACCTTCGGCTTGTAGTTTGTCTGTGTCCTTGGATCTCAAGTGAGTCTCCTGTAAGTAAGCAAGTAGGTGTCTTGAGTTTTCATCCCTTCTTTTAACCCTGTGTCTTTTGTTTGCTGCACTCAGTGCCTGACCTTTTATTCTTATGATTCAGAGATGTGCACTTACTGCACTTAAAGAATTTTTTTTATCATTAAGCTAAAATCACTTGAAGAGCATTATGTTTACTACGCTCCCCCCTTCACCAAGTACCCCTGAGAAACCTCTTCAGTCGCTGTCGATCTGCGTAGTTGGATGCTGTAGACCCCTTCACCATGTCCCTCCCTACAGACCCCGTTACAGTCGCTGTCCATCAGTGAGTAGTAAGATGCTATATGATCTCTACTAGCCTTCTCTGTGTTGTACAGCACTCCCCATGCCCCCTCGACCCCAAGCATTATACATGCTAAAACTAATGCCCCCATTCTTTCTCCTCACACTTATCCCTCCCTTCAGACCCACCCTGCCAAGTCCTTTTCCCTTTGGTAACTTTTAGTCAACTCTCGGGTTCTGTGAGTCTGCTGCTGTTTTTTTCCTTCAGTTTTTCTTTGTTGTTATACTCCACACATGAGTGAGAACACTTGGTACTTGTCTTTCTCCGCATGGCCTATTTCTCTGAACATACTACCATCTAGCTCCATCCAGGTCATTGCAAATGGTAGTATTTGTTTTCTTCTTAAGGCTGCTTACTGCACTTTTTAAACTGGATTTCATTCTTCCTTTTTGTTTGTAGTTTAGCTATGTTATTCACCATTCAACTCCTGGTTATGAACAATAGCTTTGTGTCAATCGATTTGTATCTGTATCTATCTATCTAATGGTCTATCCATGTATCTATGTATGTATGTATGTATGTATCTATGTATCTATGTATCTATCTATCTATCTTCCTATCATCTATCTATGATGTCTACCATCTATCAATCTATGTACCTATCTATCTATCTTTCATCTGTCCTCTGTGTACCTCTCTATCTATGAATCAATCATCTTTTTGTCTGCCCATCTATCCTTCTGTACAGAACAGTTAACAACATAGCCTATGTCTCTTCCCTACATTATGCTTCCAGAAATCTTGCAAGGTAACTAAGCCATAAGGACAGCACTGTGTTCTCCGATACACTTTCAGGTAGAGTCAGCCGCGTGTGCTTACAAAACCAGTAAATGGAGGTGAAAGGACTTGAACCTGTATCTCTGTCCTCTGTCCTCTTATACTTCCTGCTCGCTTGGTGACTTTATTTAGCAACATACAGTGAGTAAGTGATCCCTGAAGACCACAAGTATCCTTCGTCTGGTCCGGTTGTCGAAAGAAAAGTGTACTTGGTTCTTTGCACACCACCATGTTTGAGGGACATCGGTGTGATCACTGCTGATAGGTGCAGGGACAAATATAAAGGAACACCTATTTCTGGACAGGAGCAGTTGGGAACAAAGAGTGTGTTGTGGAGTGAAGTGTTTATTTGAGGGTCCAAACTTCCCTCCTTAGGTGGTTATTACTTCTTTACATTCGTGAACATCATAAAAAGCAATGATTTTAAAAGCCCAGACGCATATTATTACAGCAATTCATTTGTTGAGGTGAGAGGAAATGAGAAGGAACTTGCTGCACCACTAAATCTATGCCTGAGCACTGCTGAAATCAAACAAAAAGAATTCATGGTGGCTAGATAGGGCTATTTTCTACTGACTCTCTCTGGGGACTCAAACAGAATTCATTTGTTTGTTTGTTTCTTATTTTCACTTGTATAGGTAGTCTGTCCACGCCCGTTCAGCTTGTAGTTTGTCTGTGTCCTTGGATCTCAAGTGAGTCTCCAGTAAGGGAGCACGTAGGAGGTCTTGAGTTTTCATCAGTTCTTCTAACCCTGTGTCTTTTGATTGGAGCACTCAAAGCCTGTACTTTTATTCTGATATTTGAGAGCTGTGCTCTTACTGCACTTTGAAATTCTTTTTGTTCTCATTAATATACAATCACATGCAGAACATTATGTTTTCCAGTCTACACCCTTCACCAAGACCCCGGCACAAGCCAGTTACAGTCGCTGTCCGTCAGCGTGTACTAAGATGCTGTAGAATCACTACATGTCTTCTCTGTGTTATGCAGCCGTACAAAAGACCCCCCAAGTTACACACTATACATGCTAATCCTAATGCCCCCATTCTTTTTCCCCGCCCTTATTACTCCCTTCCCACAAACCCTACCCAGTCCCTTTCTCTTTGGTAACTGTTAGTCCACTCTCGGGTTCTGTGAGTCTGCTGCTGTCTTTTCCTTCAGTTTTTCTTTGTTATCATACTCCACACATGAGTGAAATCATTTGGTACATGTATTTCTCCTCCTGGAATATTTGACTGAGCATAATACCCTCTAGCTCCATCCACGTTATTGCAAATGATAGGATTTGTTTTCTTCTTATGGCTGCTTACTGCACTTTTTAACTGGATTTCATTCTTCTTTTTTGTTTGTAGTTTCGCTATGTGCTTTCACCATTGTTCTCCTGGTTATGAGCAGAAGCTTTGTGTTAATCGATATGTACCTATATCTATCTATCTGTCTGTCTATCTATTTATCAATCAATCAATCAATCAATCATATTTTTGTCTGCCCATCTGTCCTTGTGTACAGAACAGTTAACCATATATCCTATATCACTTTCCTACACTATGCTTCCAAAAATCCTGCAAAGTATCTAGGCTGTAGAGAGAGCACTGGGTTCACCGAGACACTTGCAGGTCGAGTCGGCCGCGTGTACCTACAAAACCAGCAAATGGTTGTGCCGGGACTTGAACCCGTGTCTCTATCCTCTGTCCTCTTTCATCTCCTTCTAACTTACTGTCTGTATTTAGCCCCATTCTTTGACTAAGTGCTCCCTGAAGACCACAAGTATCTTTCCTCTGGGCCTGTTGTCACGAGAAAAGTAAACTTGTTCTTTGCTCACCACCATGTTTGAAGGACATCAGCGTGATCACCGCCGATAGGACGGAGGGTCAAATTAAAAGGAACACCAATTTCTAGACAGGAGCAGTTGGGAGCTAAGAGTGTATTGTGGGGTGACGTGTTTAATTGAGTGTCCAAACTTCCCTCTTTAGGTAGTTATTAGATCTTCACATTCGTGAACATCATAAAACCCACTGATTTCAAAGGCCCAGATGCTTATTATTACAGCAACTCAGTTGTTGAGGTGAGAGAAAATGAGAAGTATGTTGCTGCACCACTAAATCAATGGCTGGGAACGGCTGAAACCAAACAAAAAGAATTCACGGTGGCCAGATAGGGCTATTTTATTCTGACTGTCTCAGGGGACTCAAACAGAATCCATTTGTTTGACTGTTTGTTTTTCAGTTTCACTCGTGTAGAGTACTTGTCCACACACCTTCGGCTTGTAGTTTGTCTGTGTCCTTGGATCTCAAGTGTGTCTCCTGTAAGTAAGCAAGTAGGTGTCTTGAGTTTTCATCCCTTCTTTTAACCCTGTGTCTTTTGTTTGCTGCACTCAGTGCCTGACCTTTTATTCTTATGATTCAGAGCTGTGCACTTACTGCACTTAAAGAATTTTTTTATCATTATGCTAAAATCACTTGAAGAGCATTATGTTTACTACGCTCCCCCCTTCACCAAGTACCCCTGAGAAACCTCTTCAGTCGCTGTCGATCTGCGTAGTTGGATGCTGTAGACCCCTTCACCATGTCCCTCCCAACAGACCCCGTTACAGTCGCTGTCCATCAGTGAGTAGTAAGATGCTATATGATCTCTACTAGCCTTCTCTGTGTTGTACAGCACTCCCCATGCCCCCTCGACCCCAAGCATTATACATGCTAAAACTCATGCCCCCATTCTTTCTCCTCACACTTATCCCTCCCTTCAGACCCACCCTGCCCAGTCCTTTTCCCTTTGGTAACTTTTAGTCAACTCTCGGGTTCTGTGAGTCTGCTGCTGTTTTTTTCCTTCAGTTTTTCTTTGTTGTTATACTCCACACATGAGTGAGAACACTTGGTACTTGTCTTTCTCCGCATGGCCTATTTCTCTGAACATACTACCATCTAGCTCCATCCAGGTCATTGCAAATGGTAGTATTTGTTTTCTTCTTAAGGCTGCTTACTGCACTTTTTAAACTGGATTTCATTCTTCCTTTTTGTTTGTAGTTTAGCTATGTTATTCACCATTCAACTCCTGGTTATGAACAATAGCTTTGTGTCAATCGATTTGTATCTGTATCTATCTATCTAATGGTCTATCCATGTATCTATGTATGTATGTATGTATGTATCTATGTATCTATGTATCTATCTATCTATCTTCCTATCATCTATCTATGATGTCTACCATCTATCAATCTATGTACCTATCTATCTATCTTTCATCTGTCCTCTGTGTACCTCTCTATCTATGAATCAATCATCTTTTTGTCTGCCCATCTATCCTTCTGTACAGAACAGTTAACAACATAGCCTATGTCTCTTCCCTACATTATGCTTCCAGAAATCTTGCAAGGTAACTAAGCCATAAGGACAGCACTGTGTTCTCCGATACACTTTCAGGTAGAGTCAGCCGCGTGTGCTTACAAAACCAGTAAATGGAGGTGAAAGGACTTGAACCTGTATCTCTGTCCTCTGTCCTCTTATACTTCCTGCTCGCTTGGTGACTTTATTTAGCAACATACAGTGAGTAAGTGATCCCTGAAGACCACAAGTATCCTTCGTCTGGTCCGGTTGTCGAAAGGAAAGTGTACTTGGTTCTTTGCACACCACCATGTTTGAGGGACATCGGCGTGATCACTGCTGATAGCTGCAGGGACAAATATAAAGGAACACCTAATTCTGGACAGGAGCAGTTGGGAACAAAGAGTGTGTTGTGGAGTGAAGTGTTTATTTGAGGGTCCAAACTTCCCTCCTTAGGTGGTTATTACTTCTTTACATTCGTGAACATCATAAAAAGCAATGATTTTAAAAGCCCAGACGCATATTATTACAGCAATTCATTTGTTGAGGTGAGAGGAAATGAGAAGGAACTTGCTGCACCACTAAATCTATGCCTGAGCACTGCTGAAATCAAACAAAAAGAATTCATGGTGGCTAGATAGGGCTATTTTCTACTGACTCTCTCTGGGGACTCAAACAGAATTCATTTGTTTGTTTGTTTCCTATTTTCACTTGTATAGGTAGTCTGTCCCCGCCCGTTCAGCTTGTAGTTTGTCTGTGTCCTTGGATCTCAAGTGAGTCTCCAGTAAGAGAGCACGTAGGAGGTCTTGAGTTTTCATCAGTTCTTCTAACCCTGTGTCTTTTGATTGGAGCACTCAAAGCCTGTACTTTTATTCTGATATTTGAGAGCTGTGCTCTTACTGCACTTTGAAATTCTTTTTGTTCTCATTAATATACAATCACATGCAGCACATTATGTTTTCCAGTCTACACCCTTCACCAAGACCCCGGCACAAGCCTGTTACGGTCGCTGTCCGTCAGCGTGTACTAAGATGCTGTAGAATCACTACATGTCTTCTCTGTGTTATGCAGCCATACAAAAGACCCCCCAAGTTACACACTATACATGCTAATCCTAATGCCCCCATTCTTTTTCCCCGCCCTTATTACTCCCTTCCCACAAACCCAACCCAGTCCCTTTCTCTTTGGTAACTGTTAGTCCACTCTCGGGTTCTGTGAGTCTGCTGCTGTCTTTTCCTTCAGTTTTTCTTTGTTATACTCCACACATGAGTGAAATCATTTGGTACATGTATTTCTCCTCCTGGAATATTTGACTGAGCATAATACCCTCTAGCTCCATCCACGTTATTGCAAATGATAGGATTTGTTTTCTTCTTATGGCTGATTACTGCACTTTTTAAACTGGATTTCATTCTTCTTTTTTGTTTGTAGTTTCGCTATGTGCTTTCACCATTGCTCTCCTGGTTATGAGCAGAAGCTTTGTGTTAATCGATATGTACCTATATCTATCTATCAGTCTGTCTATCTATTTATCAATCAATCAATCAATCAATCATATTTTTGTCTGCCCATCTGTCCTTGTGTACAGAACAGTTAACCATATATCCTATATCACTTTCCTACACT